>NC_053498.1:8984079-9124079 GCF_905171775.1 Rana temporaria
CTGCTGCAAGGCTCTTCAGCATATATGTTGTGGGCCCTATACTGAGCTATAGGGCATGATATCACTGCCAGTGCCCCTCTCCTAAACGATTGTTTATGTATTTATTGTATTAGACCGAAGGCATTGTAACAATGGGCCGGACCCATTATTATCGGCGCTCAGAAAATACCTCACCAGACTCCATTGCTGTAAAGAGCAAGGAATGAATTCTTAGGCCTGTGTCCCCCACAAAGGGCCCACTCAGTAGTGGCCACGGGTTCCTTTTTCTTGGTGACCGATATTTTGGAGACTCCTGGTGCTCCATATCTGATCATATTACCTAAGAATGTATGAACTACTTCAGTTCCTGTGCTGTCAACTTGTCCGCACAACTCTTGTGTGACTTATTTCAGCATGCTTTCCTCCCCTTTCCAGTCTAACTCCCGCCCCTGAATACAAGCCTCGCCCCTGAAGATAGACCTCACCCCTGAGGGCCTTGCAGGTCATTTAAATGGAACAATGATTTTAATTTTGAGTAAAGAGATGAGAATCATGCCTTTTCTGATTTTTTCCATAACTGTGTTGATGCTGGACAGGGAAGAGGCCCGCTTTGGCTCATCTAGACGGGGGGATCCTTATTTTCTGAGTGTTAGGGATGAGTCTGGCAAAGATGGGCACTGTTTTTTTTTTTTTTTTGTTTCTAAACATTTATGTTCTTTCCAGCATTGTGTTTTGTTGGTGACAGTAAGGAGAGCGTAACAGCCGGTTGTTGCTGCACCCCACCTCGGCTCCTCCACACACACTGTATTAAGTTATTTTGCACAATTTAATGTACTGTCACTTTATAAAAGTGTTACTCCAGAATTTTTAAGATTTTAATTTAAGAGCCTGTACATGGAGGGGCTGAGAAGGGATTATTGTTCTAGTATGTATAATTTTGGGGTAATTTAGGGGACTGCACTGCCCAGGGAACAGCAACACTCAAGGGGCAAAATATCAGTGTCACCCGTACCAACCAATCAGATGTTAGCTTTGTGGTTTTTTTTGAGCTTCAATGGCCCATGTACTGGGTTGGTCAGTCTTCAGTTTTCAAGTTCTCAGTGCACAAGTATGCATGTGTGCGTTCCTTTCGCTATCAACTGACAATTTTCAGCACCTGGAGGATGTATAAAGCAAGGAGTGGAGGGGTCTTGTGGTCTATAATCAACCTCTGTCCTTTTTTGGCTCCTCCGGGCTGATTTTACTAACAGAGTTCAGGCAGATGACACAGATAGTTAAAGGGCAGCTCCAACAATGAATCACTTGTATACTCCCCCTTTGCCCCCCTAAAAAATCCCAAAGCCATACATATGGAATCTTTGGTGTGCTGACTGCATAGGGGGAGGCAACAACAGTTCTCAGCCTCCAGACTTTGTGCCACTGCTCCGCATCCTGCTTTTGATCCTCCTCCTTCCCCTGCTCCGCCTCCTGCTATTACTCCTCCTTCTTCCATTGCTCTGCCTCATGCGATTGATCCTTCTCCTTCCACTGCTCCACCTCCTGCTATTGATCCTCCTCCTAATACTGATCCGTATCTTGATATTGCTCCTCCTTACTCCCCAGCTCCTCCACCTGCCATTACTCCTCCTTCCACTGCTCCGCTTCCTGCAATTGATCCTCCTTCTTCTACTGCTCCGCCTCCTGCTATTACTAGTACTTTTTCCAATGCACCACCACCTGCTAATGATCCTCCTCCTTCCACTGATCCGCATACTGCTATTTCTTCTCCTTCTTCCACTGCTCCACCTCCTGCTATTACTCCTCTTTTTTCCACTGCTCCACCTCCTGCTATTGATCCTCCTTCTTCCACTGCTCCACCCACTGCTATTGATCCTCCTCCTTCCACTGATCCGCATCCTTCTATTGCTTGTCCTCCTTCCCCTGCTCCACCTCCTGCTATTGATCTTCCCCCTTCCACTTCTTCGCCTCCTGCTGTTGATCCTACTTTTTTCCTTGCTCTGCCTCCTGCTATTACTCCTCCTTCTTCCACTCCTCTGCCTCCTGCTGCTGATCCTCTGCCTTCCACTGCTCCACCTCCTGCTATTACTCCTCCTTCTTCCACTCCTCTGCCTCCTGCTGCTGATCCTCTGCCTTCCACTGCTCCACCTCCTGCTATTACTCCTCCTTCTTCCACTGCTAATCCTCTGCCTTCCACTGCTCCACCTCCTGCTGTTGATCCTACTTCTTCCCTTGCTCCGCCTCCTGCTATTGTTCCTCCTTCTTCCACTGCCCTGCCTCCTGCTGTTGATCCTCTGCCTTCCACTGCTCCACCTCCTGCTATTACTCCTCCTTCTTCCACTGCTCTGCCTCCTGCTGCTGATCCTCTGCCTTCCACTGTTCCACCTCCTGCTGTTGATCCTACTTCTTCCCTTGCTCCGCCTCCTGCTATTGTTCCTTCTTCTTTCACTGCTCTGCCTCCTGCTGTTGATTCTCCTCTTCCCACTGCTCTATCACCTTCCACTGCTCTGCCTTCTGCTATTGCTCAGCCTCCGTCCACTGCTCCGCCTCCTGCTATTGGTCCTTCCCCTTTCACTGCTCCGCCTCCTGCTATTGATCCTTCCCCTTCCACTGCTCCGCCTCCTGCTATTGATCCTACTCCTTCCCTTGCTCTGCCTCCTGCTATTGTTCCTTCTTCCACTGCTCCGCCTCATGACATTGATCCTCCTCCTTGCCCTGCTCCTGCCTCTCCTCCTCTCATTGCTCTGTCTCCTCCCACTGCTTTGCCTTCTGATATTGCTCCTCTTCCTCCCACTGCTCCGCCTCCTACTATTGCTCCTTCTCCTTCTATTGCTCGGCCTTCCTTCTGCTCTTTGGACTAGTAGTGAGCATCACCACTCTGCTGACCCCTACTGATAAGTTCTCTGTCCCACACCCACTCACCAACCTTTCAGAGCAGACACTCCCACTGCAAGACTGATTTCAAGGTTAACCTGGCATGTGGCCAAGCTACAAAGACTGATGCAGTTTTAAAAAGAATGAATATGGCAAAAAAAAATCGGCACCAAGAGCTGAAATATGATTGGTTGCGATGGGTCCACACGGACAGTTTTCTTCTGGGATAGTTTATATGAATTAAATCAGATTTGTAATGTGTTTGGCTTGGCTTGTTTATTGTGAATGGTGTTCTGAGTTTTTGGGACTCTTCCCCAGATGTAAGGGAGGAATGCTGCTCACGTTTTTCACTATTGAGGTTAAACTACGGAAGTTGTTTTCAGTTGCACTGCCACCATCGGCTGGGTCAATAATAAAACCGGTGATGGATACAATCAGATACAGCTCTGATTTTTACATATGAAATATCAAATTGCTTCTTACTTCTTTTAAGTAGAATTAATTAATGACCAGGTTCCCCAAATTGATCCCTTGAAGCCCAAATCCAGCTAATCATTCAAAGTTTGTATGGAGGGAGAAGAGGTTAGAACCTCTCAGATTTGTATTACCAAGAATTATAGTCCCAGATCCCGGGGGCACAGTCTGCATTTTGTCTGCCCACTTCCCAGGTGGGTGCACCCAAATTAGGCCTGCCCATATCCCACCTCTGAATATGTGGGTACTGCCCACTTGCGGCCCTGATGACACTAACTCAAGTAAAGTTGATGTTCTGATCCCAGGACATGGCCTGGAAATGGGACACAGCGTTGATGGAACAGAGGGACAAAATGTGTGGCCTTCCCAGGACAGTTGGCACCTATGCCAGTGTGTCCCTATTTGGGGAGATATACCTTCACTCCTTGTCCCAAAAGCAAGGTAAGACATAAAGTAATGTATTATCCTTGTATTGGAAACATATACAGCAACCAAAGTATATTTATATACTTGAGTTGGAACATCTGCTCCTTATGCCTTCCTGTCCTGGTGTCACCCACACCCTCACATTTCCTTTCCTGGCAGGGCAGATCCTAGGGTCACAGACGCCTGGGTGCAGAAATATTTCTGGCGCCCCCACATGGGCGTAGTCATCTTACTAACTCCTCCCCTTTACACATGTTTCTATGTTTACGACTCAAACACAGAGATGCTCCCCTAAGAAGTCTTCATTAGTTTCCCCCATCAGAGCCTCCAAGCAGGTGCCCCCCCCCCCCCAGCAGGTGTCCCCCATCAGAGCCCCATACATCAGGTGTCCCCATAGATCAGTACTTGTCCATTAGATCCCTGTAGCTCGGGGGCGCCCTGGGAGCATAAGCACTTTACAGGGGGCGGGGCATACGTGGCATCTTTGGTTACTTGGAGGGTGGCAACCAATCGGAGAGCATTTCTGGGAGTGCACGGGATGATTGGCAGCAGTTCCGGCCAACCCAAGAGCCTCTCATCACACCGCCTATTGGAGAAGAGCCGACACACGCAGAGGGGGTGGGGCCAGTGCCGATCCTGACCTCCCTGGGGCCCTAAGCAAAATGACATGGCACATTAAAAATATGAAGCGGGGGGCGCTGACGACAGTGACATGTCACATTAAAGAAAGTTAAGAAGGGAGGGGGTATTCTGCTGTCGGAAATGACATCTTACATTAAATTGAGAAGCAGGGGGTGCTGACTTCTTACCTCTTCTCCCATGCATCCAGCTAGTTGAGAAGCGGGGTGAGGGGGCAAAAATTACTTCTCACCAGGCGGGGCCTCTAGTAATTTGGGGGGCCCTTCGCAGCTTTGCGGGGCCCTAAGCGGCTTGCATAGTGAGCCTATAGGGCGGATCAGCCCTGGGCGGGGCAGACAGGAGACTGCTCCATGCACACTGGACAGAATTAATTAGTGGAGCCTAGTGCCGGAACATGTTCCGGTACTAGGCTCCGCTGTGGTACCCAGCCTGGATTCCGGGGACAGCGGGAGGTATGCGCTCTTGTCAGTTGCAAGCGGGATGGGGAACCGCAGCACTCGCTACATGCGCTCCGCCTCTGGACACAGACAAGGAGGAGGGAGGGGAGCACTTTGGAGCTTCGGCGCCCCCCACCTCTGCGGCGCCTGGGTGCGGAGCACCCCGTGCACCCTGCCTAGGATCGGCCCTGTTTCCTGGAGTCACCTGGACAGAAAGTAAGAGGAGATCTTCCCAGTGGGGACACAGAGAGCAATAAACACTTCTGATTTCCCAACTCTTTCCCACTCTATTGAAAACTAAGGCGTTTTGGCTGGAATTGGCCTTTAATGCATTCAAATGGAAACATGCCATTGCTGCCCTCTTTCTCAAAATACTAATTGCCTGGCCGTTCCTAGCTTAAATACTGAGTCACTAACGCAGGTTAAAAAGTCAGGGTGAGGACCAATTTGTATAACATTTCTATTTGAGCAGGACAGCCAGTTACCTAGTATTTTGGTGTTGGTGGCCTGCGTGTCTTCTCAGTTGATGTTTCCTGAGACCACAGTTACTCCATTAAGGTTCATCGTTTCTGAATTCCTTGATGGGCGATTTGCTGGTTGCATTTTATTGGTGAGTTGGTGCAACAGAAAAAAAAAAAAACTTGCGTAGTTTATCCGATAGATCAGTTGGTGCAGAGACAAAGGTATAAAGTGCTGTGAGGACCACCCAAGGTCCAAGGATATAAGAAAAGTCCATCACAGGGGCCACCATATGGATAGAAGTGGAAGCAAAACGCTATGCCTCGTACACACGGTCGGAATTGCCGATGGAAAAAGTCCAGGTTCCCCACATCGGAAATGCCGATGGATTCCGTCAGAGTTTAGATAGAGAACATGTTCTCTTTTACTCCGATGGAATTCCGATGTGGTTTTGGTTGGACAAAGGTCCGGCCGTGTGTACGGGGCTCGACACCACTTATCCCCAGGCTCCTTTGATCTCTTGTTTGTCGTAAAAGCTATCTGCCCAGGGGCGGACTGACAACTCATGGGGCCCCCCGGGCAATAGAAGATTATGGGGCCCCTGGGTTTACAGATGGCCACCATGCCAGGAGGCTGGGCAGCTAAAATCTCTGGATTTTCACATCAAAAGCATGTCGGTTTCGGACATATCGGGGACAGATGTAAAATAAACATACATTTTTACATACTGTCCCTGGTTTTACTGAGCCTGGCAACCCTGATGGGGCCCCCCTAGTGGCATGGGGCCCTCGGGCAGTGCCCCCGAGTGACTCAATGGTCAGTCCGCCCCTAATCTGCCCCCTGTTAACATTTCATGATGGGTTGACTTAAAGTGGATGTAAAGCCACTCTCATCCTTTCTAAACTACTGCCATAGTGCTGATCTATAAATATATAGATGCCTCCTGCATGTGTCCTTACCTGCCAAATGTCTCCCCTCTCGGTGGGTGGAGTCGTGATGTCAGTAGACTCCCCGCCCTTCTCTACACTCCCCTTGTCAGCATGCATTTCCTCCTGTGTATTTCTTGCACTAAATTCTGCTATGATCACTAACATCCAGTCAAATCCCAGAAAAGTAACCACATGACTTCAGAAAAGGAGAGAAATATTTAGGTAGATTCACAAAGAGTTAGGCCGGCTTATCAGTAGATAAGCCGGCCTAACTCTGAATCTACGCCGGCGTTTGTTTAAGCGTATGCTCAAACAGAGATACGCTTACATAAAGCTAAGATAGGACGGCTTGCGCCGTTCTATCTTAGCTTGCAATTTTTTGGATGGCCGCTAGGTGGCGCTTCCATTGCGGCCGGCGTAGATTATGTAAATGAGCTTTTACGCCGATTCCTGAACGTACGCGAACCCGCCGCAGTCGATTAATGTCGTTTCCGTAAGGCCTTAGGCGGCCTAAAGTTATTCCACCTATGAGGTGGAATAACAATGTTAAAGTATGGCCGCCGTTGCCGCCACGAGGTTCGAATTTTTTACGTCGTTTGCGTAAGTCGTCCGCGAATCGGGAGTTACGTCGTTTACGTCCGCGTCGAAATCAATAGGCCCGTACTGCGTACTTAGCCGCAATGCGCCCTGGGAAATGTAGGCGCCCGGCGCATGCGCAGTAAGAAAAAACGTCAAAAAACGTGAGGTCAAGCCTCATTAGCATTAAACACGCCCCCCCCCCCAAACTCATTTGAATTAGGCGCCCTTACGCCCGCCGTGTTTACACTACGCCGCCCTAAGTAAGGAGGTAAGTGCTTTCTGAATCATGTACTTTCCTCTCTTACTTAAGGCGGCATTGTGTAAACACGCTAGGCTACGCCGACCTATTCCTAGGCGCCCCTACCTGAATCTACCCAATAATGCCTGTCTTAGGGCTAGTGCATGAGATATGTAAATCACCTGTCACTCACAGCAGGGGGGAAGAACAGACAAGGTTTGTCTGTTTTATCTCACTGAAAAAAAGATGAGGATTGCTCAGAGCTGGATTAACTCTTTGTGGCAAGACTGGGCAAGGATGATAGGAAATCTTATACTCTACATTGTGACAGCAAAAAAAAAATCGGGTTTACATCCACGATGAAAAAATCACTTTAAAAATGTAGCATTTTTCTGCTTGTATCCAGATACAACTCATGAGTCCCAACTGCCTGAAATCCTAAAACTGTGAAGATCTAATATTCAGGAGAACCAAACCGTGCTAAATTAGAGGATCTTGAGTTTATGCGTCCTCCTCGAGAGCCAATCAGAACTTTCAAAAATGCTACATGGCACCTGTGCTCAGGAGACAACCTTCGGCAGTCGCCAGGGCAAGCTAGCTCTATACTAGATAGAAGATTTCATCTATCCGACCGGGGTGGTGATTGGAGTTTATATTTACTAGAGTTCCTCGGGGGCGGGGACTGATGGTTTCTGTGTAGGCTTCACGGGAACTATAAAAGAATTACAGTGGAACCTCGGATTGTGAGTAACGCGGTAAACGAGCGCTCCGCAATACGAGCAACTGTTTTTGAAAAAATCCTAACTCGGTTTGCGAGTGTTGTCTCGCAGGATTCAGGCCAAAGCGGTGTGCAGTACCTCGTTTGGCCTGAGGTGGGGGGGGCGGTGCCGATCGCAGCCTATCGGTGTCATTTGGACATGCTCGGAAAGACACAGACATACTCATAGGTAGATTCAGGTACAAAGGCTTAAACTTGCGGCAGCGTAGCTTAGCCTAGGCTACGCCGCCGTAAGTTAGCTAGGCAAGTACATGATTCTCAATGTACTTGCCTGCTAATATACGGCGGCGTAGCCTAAAGCGGGCGGGCGTAAGGGCGCCAAATTCAAATGTGTTGGAGGGGGGCGTGTTTGATGGCAATGAGGCTTGACCTCACGTTTTTTACGTTTTTTAATTAATGCGCATGCGCCGGGCGCCTACATTTCCCAGTGTGCATTGCGGCTAAGTACGCCGCATGGGCCTATTGATTTAGACGTGGACGTAAACGACGTAAATCCCGATTCACGGACGACTTACGCAAACGACGTAAAAAATTCGAATTTCGACGCGGGAAAGCCGGCCATACTTAACATTACTATTCCATTAGGGCTAAGCTCTAACTTTAGGCGGCCTATCGCTAACGTAAACGGCGTAAAAGTACTGCGTCGGCCGGGCGTACGTTCGTGAGTCGGCGTATCTACTCATTTACATATTCTACGCTGACCGCAATGGAAGCGCCACCTAGTGGCCATCTGAAATATTGCAATCTAAGATAGGACGGCGCAAGCCGTCGTATCTTAGATATGTTTAAGCGTATCTCTGTTTGAGAATACACTTAAACATAAGTCGGCGTAGATTCTGAGTTAGGTCGGCTTATCTACTGATAAGCCGGCCTAACTCTTACTGAATCTACCTATCAGTTTCCTGAGGTTTGCCGAGGTCAACCGAGGTGTCCTCTGGCCTTTTCCGAGGCTCTCCGGCACCACCCCCCCACCTCTGGTCGCATGCGGTATTGCATTCCATTGAAGTCAATGCGGAACAAATTATTTTCGTTTCCATTGACTTCAATGGGGAAACTCGCTTTGATATGCGAGTACTTTGGATTACGAGCATTCTCCTGGAACGGATTATCCGAGGTTCCACTGTACCGTCATCCTAATGTCCTTGTGGGACCATCCTCATAGCTCTCTACTCGATGGGGGGAGATTTACTAAAAACGGGAGCACATAGAATCTGGCGCAGCCGTGCATGGTAGCCAATCAGCTTCTTCAATTAAGCTTTGACAATAAAACCTGGAAGCGGATTGGTTTCTATGCAGAGATTGCACCAGGTTTCGCACCCACTGCCTTTCTCTGCACCACCCAACGAAACATCTCATTCTTTATAAGGGGGAAAAAAATCTGAAAGATGCTACTATTAACTAAATGTTTTTTTTTTGTCATTCTTCATCTTTCCTTGTAAAGGGCACCTGTCATCAAACTTCAGCCATTTTGTATATTGACCGCGTCATAGCCAATGGTGGCAACGGCTCCAGACTGGCTAATTGGCTGAATTCTGGTTGGCTTACAAAACAGCTACCTCCATATATTGGACAGGTTCTCTTTGAGACGCACTTTGTGATAATAGATTTTCCATTGACAATACAATCCAGCCGATTTTCTAGCCACTGGCAGTGCAGGTTTTAGATAGACTTGAAGACACTGTGTGTGAACGTGTGTCCATCGCTAATATTTATTAAAAATCTTCTCAAATCACCTCTGTTGTTGTTGTGGTTTTTTTTCTTTTTTTTTTTTTCGTTTTTCTGGACTTTGAGTCAAATGAAGGCCACGGTGACTAGCATTTTTTTTTTTAGATGGGGGTCAATAGTACAGTACAGTCTGGCCAAAAGTTTTGAGAATGACACAAATATTAACCACTTAACCCCCGGACCATTTTGCTGGTCAAAGACCAGAGCACTTTTTGCGATTCGGCACTGCGTCGCTTTAACTGACAATTGCACGGTCGTGCGACGTGGCTCCCAAACAAAATTGGCGTCCTTTTTTCCCCACATATAGAGCTTTCTTTTGGTGGTATTTGATCACCTCTGCGGTTTTTATTTTTTGCGCTATAAATAAAAATAAAGCGACAATTTTGAAAAAAAAAGAATATTTTTTACTTTTTGCTATAATAAATATCCCCCAAAAATATATATAAAAAACATTTTTCCTCAGTTTAGGCCGATACGTATTCTTCTACCTATTTTTCGTAAAAAAAAAAATCGCAAAAGCGTTTATTAATTGGTTTGCGCAAAAGTTATAGCGTCTACAAAATAGGGGATAGTTTTATGGCATTTTTATTAATATTTTTTTTTTACTAGTAATGGCGGCGATCAGCGTTTTTTTTTTCGGTACTGCGACATTATGGCGGACACTTTGGACACTTTTGACACATTTTTGGGACCATTGGCATTTTTATAGCGATCAGTGCTAAAAAAATGCATTGGATTACTATAAAAATGCCACTGGCAGTGAAGGGGTTAACACTAGGGGCGGGGAAGGGGTTAAGTATGTTCTCTGGGTGTGTTCTTACTGTGGGGGGGGGGATGGACTGACTTGGGGAAATGACTGATCGCTCTTCTCGGTCAGGTGCTCGGGTCTGATTGCCTGGCTCACCTGATTGGCTGAAGCGGCAGTCGCTGTGATTGGACGCCTATCAGGCGTCCAATCATAGGAGAGGACGGGAGAAGACATTGAAGACGCGGAGCGTGGAGGACAGCGCCAAAACAGGTAAGTGCCGGGCGGGGGATGCACACTGGTAGCATTTGATGGGACACAGTAGCGGCAATTGATGGGGCACACTGGCAACAATTGATGGGGCACACTGGCGGCAATTGATGGGGCACACTGGCAGCAATTGATGGGCACAGTGGCAACAATTGATGGGCACAGTGGCAACAATTGATGGGCACACTGGCAGAATTTGATGGGGCACAGTAGCGGCAATTCATGGGGCACACTGGCAGCAATTGATAGGCACAGTGGCCGCAATTGATGGGCACAGTGGCCGCAAATGATGGGCACAGTGGCCGCAAATGATGGGCACAGTGGCCGCAAATGATGGGCACAGTAGCGGCAAATGATGGGCACAGTGGCGACAAATGATGGGCACAGTTTGCCCCCTCAAATGCTGCCAGTTTGCCCCCTTCAAATACCACATGTTTGCCCCCTCAAATACAGCCAGTTTGCCCCCTCAAATACAGCCAGTTTGCCCCCTTCAAATACCGCCAGTTTGCTCCCTCAAATACCGCCAGTTTGCCCCCTCAAATACAGCCAGTTTGCCCCCTCAAATACAGCCAGTTTGCCCCCTTCAAATACCGCCAGTTTGCTCCCTCAAATACCGCCAGTTTGCCCCCTCAAATACAGCCAGTTTACCCCATCAAATGATGCCAGTTTGCCCCATCAAAGAATACCAGTTTGCCTCATCAAATGTCACCAGTTTGCCCCCTCAGATGCTGCCAGTTTGCCCCCTCAAATACAGCCAGTTTGCCCCATCAAATGCTGCCAGTTTGCCCCCTCAAATACAGCCAGTTTTCCCCCTTCAAATACCACCAGTTTGCCCCCTTCAAATACCACCAGTTTGGCCCCTCAAATACAGAAAGTTTGCCCCCTCAAATACAGCCAGTTTGCCCCCTCAAATACAGCCAGTTTGCCCCCTCAAATACAGCCAGTTTGCCCCCTCAAATACAGCCAGTTTGCCCGCTCAAATACAGCCGGTTTGCCCCCTTCAAATACCACCAGTTTGCCCCCTTCAAACACAGCCAGTTTGCCCCCTTCAAATACAGCCAGTTTGCCCCCTCAAATACAGCCAGTTTGCCCCCTCAAATACAGCCAGTTTGCCCCCTCAAATACAGCCAGTTTGCCCCCTCAAATACAGCCAGTTTGCCCCCTCAAATACAGCCAGTTTGCCCCCTTCAAATACAGCCAGTTTGCCCCCTCAAATACAGCCAGTTTGCCCCCTCAAATACAGCCAGTTTGCATATTTTGGAAAGCCCATAGATTGACCCTTTGACATCTACGGCTCATCATGGGTACCTTTTAGAATGATATGGTGAAACCTTGGCACGGGGTTCTCCCCAGGGACCTGACCCGGCTCATCCAATGTAACACCATGGCTTTTAACCACCGCTCAGGCCCTGGCCCTTCGGTGGGAATGGGTTAATGTTTTTGATTGCCCTCTAGTATTGTTTCCGCTGAGCTAGAAAGCGCCGACTCAGCACATCTGCATTATTAATGAGTTCTGAGCTTTTAGGTTAACCCCCCGCTTCCCATGAAGAAGGGCTGATGATTCCTATGACCCTGAGCCATGACGTTCAAGTGGACCGAGCTTCAGCTAGAGACCGCGGCTATGGACTGAATTAATTGGTCACTCGTAGTCAGTAGGCGGCTCCTTGGAGAGTAAGGAAGGGATCACTTCCAACGGGCTGACCCCGGCACTGTGTGGTGATAACGGACCCCCTTGGTGGGTTTGGGTCGCTGCCTTTCTGGTCCAATAGATCAAGTGGGAAGTGATTGAATGAGGAGGGAGGAGCGCCCGGCGTCTGGAATGATTACAATTGTTTATTGACTGTATAAAACATACAAATCGAGCCAACGCGTTTCGCGGGAATTGCCTCCACCTTTTTTAACCACTTCACGCCTGGCCTATAGCAAAGTGGGCCGTGGTTCAGTTATCCTGACTGGACGTTAGGGTTGTCCCGATACCGATACCAGTATCGGTATCGGGACCGATACCGAGTATTTGCCGGAGTACTTGTACTCCCGCAAATACCCCCGATGCCTAAATAGAATACTTGACCCCCCCCCCCGCCGCCGCTGCCGTCGTATATCGCAAAGCCGCAGCCGCGTTAATTACCGTGCGGGGAACATTTGAGTCAGCTTTAGTTTGAATGGCTGTTTTCCCCGCCACGCATAGACACTGCCCCTTGCTCGGGATTGGACGGATCTATCCAATCGCGAGCAAGGGGGAGTGTCTCTATACACAGCGCGGCTGGGAAAACAGCTTATTCAAACGAAAACTGACTGTAATGTTCCCCGCGCGGTGATTAACGCGGCGGCGGCGGCATCATTTAGGTACGGGGGACATGGCTGCATGTGGGGGGACATGGCTGCAAGGACATGGCTGCGTATATGGGGGACATGGCTGCGTATATGGGGGACATGGCTGCAATATGTTTGGGGACATTGCTGGATATGTTTGGGGACATGGCTGGATATGTTTGGGGACATGGCTGCATATGTGGGGGGAAATGGCTGCATATGTGGGGGGACATGGCTGCATATGTGGGGGGACATGGCTGCAAGGACATACTGCGTATATGGGGGACATGGCTGCGTATATGGGGGACATGGCTGCAATATGTTTGGGGACATGGCTGCAATATGTTTGGGGACATGGCTGGATATGTTTGGGGACATGGCTGCATATGTGGGGGGACATGGCTGCATATGTGGGGGGACATGGCTGCATATGTTGGGGGACATGGCTGCATATGTTGGGGGACATGGCTGCATATGTGGGGGGACATGGCTGGATATGTGGGGGGACATGGCTGCATATGTGGGGAGACATGGCTGCATATGTGGGGGGACATGGCTGCATATGTGGGGGACATGGCTGCATATGTGGGGGGACATGGCTGCATATGTGGGGGGACATGGCTGCATTTGGGGACACATTTAAAAAAAAGTATCGGTACTTGTACTCAGTCCTAAAAAAGTGGTATCGGGACAACCCTACTGGAGGTCATATGACGTCCAGCCAGGATAACAGCCAACGCGCGCCAGTGAGGGCGCGCATTGTGGCGATCGGTGGTGCGGTGTGTCAGTCTGACACACCGCTACACCGATCTCCGACGGAGGCCATTTACCAAATTACGGCTGATCACGATGTAAACAGGAAGAGCTGTTGATTGGCTTTTCCACACTCGCGTCTGACAGACGCGAGTAGAGGAGAGCCGATCGGCGGCTCTCCTGACAGGGGGGTCTGCGCTGATTGTTTATTAGTGCAGCCCCCCTCCCGCGGATGCCCACACTGGACCACCAGGGAAGCCGCCAGGATCACCAGGGAAGCCCCCAACATGTGGATGGCCTGGTACCTCCCCCATGGCCATCCACATATGCCAATACATGCCCAATCTATGCCAATCAGTGCCCACAAAGTAACACTGACTGGCAACATTATGGAACAAATTAAATCAGCGATACCCAGCAGTGCCCACCTATCAGTGCCCACCAATCAGTGACCATCAGTGCCCATCCTTACCCATTCCACGATCGGCGGCTCTCCTGACAGGGGGGGTCTGCGCTGATTGTTTATTAGTGCAGCCCCCCTCCCGCGGATGCCCACACTGGACCACCAGGGAAGCCGCCAGGACCACCAGGGAAGCTCCCAACATGTGGATGGCCTGGTCCCTCCCCCATGGCCATCCACATATGCCAATACATGCCCAATCTATGCCAATCAGTGCCCACAAAGTAACACTGACTGGCAACATTATGGAACAAAAGAAATCAGCATTGCCCAGCAGTGCCCACCTATCAGGGACCATCAGTGCCCATCCGTGCCACCCATAAGTGCCCATCAGTGCTGCCTATGAGTGCCCATCAGTGCTGCATGCCAGTGCCACCTATCAGTGTCCATCTATCGGTGACCATCAGTGCCCATCCGTGCCACCCATAAGTGTCCATCAGTGCCACCCATAAGTGCCCATCAGTGCTGCCTATGAGTGCCCATCAGTGCTGCCTATCAGTGCCCATCAGTGCTGCCTATTAGTGCCCATCAGTGCCACCTCATCAGTGCAGCCATATCAGTGGCAGTCATTGGAGAAGAAAACGTACTAATTTACAGAACACATTTACAGAAACAAAGAAAAACGTTTTTGTTTTTCAAACTTTTCGGTCTTTTTTTATTTGTTGCACCAAAAATAAAAACCGCAGAGGTGATCAAATACCACCAAAATAAAGCTCTATTTGTGGGAAAAAAAATATGAAAATATATTTGTTTGGGTGCAGTGTAGCACGACCGCGCAATTGTCATTCAAATTGCGACAGTGCTGAAAGCTCAAAATTGGCCTGGGCAGGAAGAGGGTGTAAGTGCCCCCCGGTATTGAAGTGGTTAAGGCCTTTGGTAAACACTTATGGAGAAATGTAGGCTCTGCGGTTATGCCTAAATTTCTTGCAGCGGCAGAGTGCCAGACAGGAGGGGGTGGAGACAAGACCAGTCACCCAGCACAAGGAGAGGAAGCACAGCTGTGGGAGGGGCCCTGCAGGCTCCACCCACTACAGGTTGCCTGCAGAAAATGACAGGGGGGGGGGGGGACAAGACCAGCCACCCTGCACATGGAGAGAGAGTCACTTCTGAGAAGTTTTTCTGACACCAAGAGAAAAATGGTGACGGGGAGGGATCTCCATCACGCAGCCTGTGATTGACAGCCTCAGCTCTGTTCCTGTGTGCTGTGTGAAGTAGGGTGTGTTTAATATCTCGGTGTATCGGGGGTGTACTCACTTTTGTTGAAAGCGGTTTAGACATTAATGGCTGTGTGTTGAGTTATTTGGAGGGGACAGCAAATGTACACTGTTATACAAGCTGTACACTCACTACACAACATTGTAGCAAAGTGTCATTTCTTCAGTGTTGTCACATGAAAAGATAGAAGAAAATATTTACAGAAATGTGAGGGGTCTACTTACTTTTGTGAGATACTGAATATATATATATATATATATTATACACCATTTCAGAATTCCTTCTTTTTTCGACAGAAGCCTCTCTCTATTTCTGCTCCGTTTGCCGCGTCCTTTTCTGTTTCTCGCGGTTTAATTCTCACCGTCTACGTTTCGGTGCGTCTTCCCCCGCAGGGAATATTACTCGCCGGGCTATTAAGCATCCTTTCCATTAGGACGTTTGATTGAATTATTTGCAGCAGCCAGCGGGGCAGCGGTGTGACAGCTCAAGACGCAGTGCCAGGGATGGTGCGCCGATCACTAAAATCTCATCGAAGCTTTACCATGCTAATGTAAGTTTTCAATATTTATAATTTCACAGTTTTCATAAAAAAAAAAAAAAAAATCCCTGGTGATTCTGCCAGGAATGTCGTATCTAAAAGAATGGAACGTAACAAAGTAATAATAATAATAATAATAATCCTTTCACGCTGAGCGAACGCATATATGCATCCTCGGCTTTCGGGGGTTATACCGGGATGATGATGTGCAGCTGCAGGCATCATCCCGGTACCGTTGTTTAGAGCCGGCGATCGGCTATCCAGACATAACAACCGATGACATGCCCCCCCCTCCCGCCGCCTCTCGCCACTCTGATCGGGCCTCCTGTCCCACCGGGATAATTCATAACTTACAGATAAATTCGTATTCGTTAATCATAACTATGACTAAGCACTAGTTTCAGAGCGAAACGCGTCAGCAGTCAGGTTTTATTTTGCTGTGACTTGTAGCGCTGTCCTTCTTTTAACCACTTAAGCCCCGGACCAATATGCTGCCTAAAGACCCAAGGGGTTTTTACAGTTCGGGACTGCGTCGCTTTAACAGACAATTGCGCGGTCGTGCGACGTGGCTCCCAAACAAAATTGGCGTCCCTTTTTCCCCACAAATAGAGCTTTCTTTTGGTGGTATTTGATCACCTCTGCGGTTTTTATTTTTTGCGCTATAAACAAAAATAGAGCGACAATTTTGAAAAAAATGCAATATTTTTTACTTTTTGCTATAATAAATATCCCCCAAAAACATATATAACATTTTTTTTTCCTCAGTTTAGGCCGATACGTATTCTTCTACCTATTTTTGGTTAAAAAAATCGCAATAATCGTTTATCGGTTGGTTTGCGCAAAATTTATAGCGTTTACAAAATAGGGGATAGTTTTTTTTTATTTTAATTTTTTTTATTTTTTTTACTAGTAATGGCGGCGATCAGCGATTTTTTTCGTGACTGCGACATTATGGCGGACACTTCAGACAATTTTGACACATTTTTGGGACCATTGTCATTTTAACAGCAAAAAATGCATTTAAATTGCATTGTTTATTGTGAAAATGACAGTTGCAGTTTGGGAGTTAAACACAGGGGGCGCTGTAACATTTAGGGATCACTGTGTGTGTGTTTACTAGTGTAGGGGGGTGTGGCTGTAGGACTGACATCATCGATCGAGTCTCCCTAATAAAAGGGATCACTCGATCGATGCAGCCGCCACAGTGAAGCACGGGGAAGCCATGTTTACATACGGCTCTCCCCGTTCTTCAGCTCCGGGGAGCGATCGCGACGGAGCGGCTATAAACAAATAGCCTCGCCCTCGTCCCGGATCGCTCCCCGAGCGGACCCGACCTCCGCATGTACCGGGGGGGTCCCGATCGGACCCCCCACCCACGTCTAGCAGAGGACGTACAGATACGTTGATGTGCCTGTCCGTGCCATTCTGCCGACGTAAATGTACATGAGGAGGTCGGGAAGTGGTTAATAAAAGGCTACAATTTGTTCAGAGTGCGGCTGTCCAGAGACAATCTTTGTTCCTGCTTGGCCGATATATGATGCAGATTTTTGCAGCCGATATTTTAGGCCGATTTCTTTTTTTTTGGGCAGGTGGCATTGGTTGGCACTGGCAGGTGGCACTAACAGATGACACTGGCAAGTGGCACTGGCTGGCAGGTGGCACTAATCGGCACTGGCAAGTGGTACTGGCCGGTGTCACTGGCAAGTGGAACGGATTGGCAGGTGGCACCAATTGGCACTGGTTGGCACTAATTGGAAGGTGGCACCAATTGGCACTGGCAGGTGGCACTAGTTGGCACTGGCAGGTGGTACTGGATGGCACTAGTTGGCACTGGCAGGTGGTACTGGATGGCACTAGTTGGCACTGGCAGGTGGCACTGGATGGCACTAGTTGGCACTGGCAGGTGGCACTGGTTGGCATTAGCAGATGGCACTGGTTGCCATTAGCAGATGGCACTGGCAGGCTATGGCAGGCTTCACAGCCGATAGTGTAACTGTGTTTAACTGTATGGAGAGAGAGGAGCTGACAAATTCAGCGATGTCGGAGGTGGGCAGGACCCGGGGTGGGCGGGACCAGCAGCTATCCAGCCAATGAGTGGGCTGTTTAAGAAAGGGGTGTGGCCACATACACGTGGCGGCCCGCCAAGATCCCATTCCATTGGCTGGTGTTGGCTAGCTGGGTCCCGCCCACCCCGGGTCTCGCCCACCCCGACATCAAACCTCAATTATGACAGCTCCTCTCTCTCTCTCTCCATGCAGTTTCGCACACCGCGGCGCTGCTCTGCCAACAGAGGGCCATATTCTCAGAAGAGATACGACGGTGTATCTCAGGAAACTCCGTCGTATCTCTGTTTTTTGACCCGCGTATCTATGCGAGTGATTCCTAGAATCATTTTCGCATAGATACGCTGTAGATCCGACACTGTCGGATCTTAAATGTAATTCGCCGCCGGCCGCTAGGTGGCGTTTACGTTCAGGTCTCATTTGTTTATGCAAATGAGCCTGATACGCCGATTCCCGAACGAAATCGCGTTGCGTAACCGTTGCTTACGTCGTTTCCGTAAGCGTAAGGTTACCCCTGCTATATGAGGGGTAACCTTACGCCAGTCCCGCGTATGCCATGCTAAGTATGGCGTCGGGTCCGCGTCGTCTTTTCCCGTCGGGTACGTCGTTTTCGTAAGTCGTTCTTGAATACGACTTTACGTCAATGACGCACACGTCGGCGTCATTGACGTTTTCCGTCGAGAACTGGAGCATGCGCACTGGGCTATTTTTAGCCCGGCGCATGCGCAGTTCGTTCGGCACGGGGGCGCGCTTAATTTAAATATAAGCCGCCCCCTTTGAATTACGCGGGGATACGCCGGGCCAATTACACTACGCCGCCGCAAACTACGGAGCAAGTGCTTGAGGAATACAGCACTTGCTCCAGTAAGTTGCGGCGGCGTAGTGTAAATAGCTTACGCGATGCCGCCGCAGAAAGTACAAGAATCTGGCCCAGAGTGTGGAGAAGGGAGGAGGAACCCCCACGTTTTATTATTTTGGATTTTAGAATTTTCGCATTTTTGAATTTTTTTTCGTTCTTATTCCCTAATTTTTACGAATTATTCAAATAACGAATCCCGCATCTAAACGGATGGAACGCAACAAAAGTCACATTTTTCCAAAGTTACAAATTTATTCAAAATAACAAATTTCGATCACAACGAATGACCCGGGAAAAAAAAAAAAAAAAATGATCAAATGAAAACTAAAAACGAAAATATTTTTGTTGGCAGCGCACATGTCTGGTTTCCACTCCCCCTGATCACAGTCCGGCCCCCCTGAGCTCTGAAGGACAATAAAGTGGCCCTCGGTTTACAATGTTTGGAGACCCCTGGGGCCAAGGGGGGTCAAGGATTTCTGTAATTGGGTGTCATAAATCAATACAAAAAAAGCCGGAACAATAGAGACTCGGCGGTCTGGGGAACAAAGGCTGCTATTGAAACGTAAGTGAGAACTGTCACAGGCAACCAACTGTCAGTTCCCTGCTACCCCCCCCCCCCCCCCATATGTTCCCTCTCTTCCCATTGATGGAGAGCGTATGTTCTCTGCATTGATTGGTGGGCTGCCAAAAATAATTCAATTCCAACAGATACAAAAACATTTCCTCCAGTAACGGGTCCATCGGAAATCAGCAAAAGTTTTTAAGGCCTTGGCCCAGATTCAAGAAGCACTTGCGCCCGCGCAACCATAGGTTACGCAGCGCAAGTGCTTACTTGCTCCGGTGTAACGAGTGCTCCTGATTCGGGAACCTCGTTACACCGACTGCAGCCTAAAATCTGCGCGGCATAAGGCTCTTATGCCTCGCAGATTTTAGGCTGCATTCTTGCGGGGGCCGCTAGGGGGCGCTCCCTTTGTGTATCAGCGTGTAGTATGCAAATTGCATACTACCACTGATTCACAAGCTTGCGCGGGCCCCGCGCAAGCCAGGTACGGAGTTTCCGTACGGCTACTTTTAGCGCAAGGCTGCCCCTTCTAATAGTAGGGGCAGCCAATGCTAAAGTATAGCCGGCCTTCCCGCGCCGTGAAATTAGAATTTCACGGCGTTTGCGTAAGTGAATCGTGAATGGCGCTGGACGCCATTCACGTTCACTTAGAAGCAAATGACGTCCTTGCGACGTCATTTGCCGCAATGCACGTCGGGAGCGCGCCTAATTTAAATGATTCCCGCCCCCGGCGGGATCATTTAACTTGCGCGCGCTTACGCCTGGCAAATTTGCCGGCGCGCCCTCGCAATTCACGGAGCTACTGCTCCGTGAATCGAGGGCAGTGCAAAATATTTGCGGGGGCGCAGGGCAAAATCGTTGCCCTGCTCCCCCGCAAATATCGCGCAATTCTACTTGAATCTGGGCCCTTGTTTACACTCGCTTCAAAATGAGGCATTGAACAGACTTTTTTATATATATATATACACACATACACTTATATATATTTATTATTATTATTATTATTATTATTACTATTTATGTATTTATTAACAGATATAATGAAAAATGTTTGTATTTAACGAAAAGAATAAAAATAGCAAATAATTGTATTTTATATATAAATACTTAAAGGGAAACGCTAATTTTGTTAAAAAATAATGAATAATGTATATATATATATTTTTCAACAGAATGATATATATATTTTAACAAAACTAGAGTTTTGTTTAAAAATGTAATATATATATATATATATATATATATATATATATATATATATATATATTTTTTTTTTTTTTTTTTAAACAAAACTCTATTTTTTTTTAAAAATAATTAAATAATTAATAATGTATATATATGTATATATATATATATATTATTAATTTTTTTAACATAACTAGAGTTCCCCACAAACCATATATAACCCTGCAAATAAAATTTAAACATATTTTAAATATATAATATATATATATAATATACCGTGTATATATATATATATATATTTTTTTTTTATTATTATTATTATTACTATTTTTGTAACAAATCTAGAGTCCCCCTTTAAGCGTCGGTTTCGCGGCCTCCGCCGTCTTCTTGCCTGGAAAGCGTTATAGCCGAGTTGACATCTGGCTGATCGCACGGCGTCTGTCTCGCGCGGCCAATCAGAGCGGCCGATTGATGCTCCCTAAATTAAAGCCTGATCTGTTTTTGTGTTTTTTCCCCTCGCAGTTAACCTAATTTTCTCCTTCTTGCAGCTGAACGGCGGAAAGCGAATGCAGAGCGATGCTGAAAATTTGGCCTCGGCTTGAACGCGGGGCACTTGGCTGGCGACCACCTACAGCGCCAACACAACCCGACGCGCCGCAATGAATGAAAGCAGCTTAGAGATGAAGTTTAATCTGCTTATACTTTCCTTCCCTGCTTCTTCCTCCGCCCCCCCAACATGCCAATGAAGTTTTCCGTTTTCATTGCCTACCTTATTTTAGATGTCACCACTGGGCCTATGTGCTTCTCTATGCAACGCAGGCAGATCATGGCTGGTGGGAGGGGCCAACAGGGTACTGTACATAGCTTCCTGAAAACCAGTGCTAGGCGAAGGTCATCTAGAGCCCAGGGCGCACACCAACCAAACTGCACCCCCCCCCCCCTAAGATGTATGAGCACAAAAAAAAGATTTCCTCACCTAGTACAATTGAGATTCTAAGTAAATATTCTTGGCTAATATACAAATGTTTACAGTTCTCTTCTGTCCCTGATATAAGCTGCATGCACATTGAACATCTGTGGCAGAGTTTCATGCCAGTTCCCCCTGAGGAAGCGGACTTTGTCCAGGTGAAACGCGTTGGATATTCCTATATCCACCGGGCACCACATGGATGGGGACACACCTACAGCCACAGGAGGAAGGCAGATTCTTCAGCCCATTTGTAGGAAGATCTTTATCCCCCTCTATTGCAATGTACAGGATGTACCACTTTAATGGCGTGCTATAGCTGAAAGATGGCTACAGGGTGGCGCTCTCGTTCTGGGAGGGGCATCCATGGACGTCCCCTCCCCCCCCAGAACATGCCTCCCGCATGCCCCCAGGGATGCAAATTGGGCTTGCTCTGTCATCGAGGCCCCTGGGCCAATCACAGCAGCCCTTTGCCGTGTGATAAGATGTGACCAATCACAACTGATCACATGTAAAGAGACTTACCGGCAGGCTTTTCCTCACACTCTGCGGCCCGGATTCAGATACAATTGTGTATCTTTTGGCGGGCATAACGTTTGTAAGATAGGTTACGCCGCCGGAAAATAGGGCGCAAGTTCCGTATTCAGAAAGAACTTGCGCCCTAAGTTACGGCGGCGTAATGTCTGTGATCCAGCGTGAGCCCGCCTAATTCAAATGTGGATGATGTGGGCGTGTTTTATTTAAATGAATGGTGACCCCGCGTATTTTGCGCCGTTCGTGAAAGAATCCCAGTGCGCACGCTCGAAGTTACGCCGCAAATCGTCATTGCTTTAGACGTGAACGTAACTTACGTACAGCCCTATTCGCGAACGACTTACGCAAACGACGTAAACTTTTCAAAACTCGACGCGGGAACGACGTCCATACTTAACATAGGATCCCCCTCATAGACCCAGGGGTAACTTTACGCCGGAAAACGCCTAACGTAAACGACGTAAAAAAAATGCGCCGGCCGGACGTACGTTTCTGAATCGGCGTATCTACCCAATTAGCATATTCATCGCGTAAATATACGGAAGCGCCACCTAGCGGCCAGCGGAAATATGCAACTAAGATACGACGGTGTAAGACACTTAGCCGGTCGGATTTTAGGGAAATTCTGGGTATCTAGCTTTCTGAATACAGAAAAAAGATACGCCGGCGCATCGTAGCACTTACGCGGCGTATCAATAGATATGCCGGCGTAAAGGCTATCTAAATCCGGCCCTGTATCTGTAACTGATTATCAGTGCCCATCAGTGCCGCCTATCAGTGCCCATCTAGTGCTGCTTCCTCATTAGTGCCCTTCAGTGCAGCTTATCAGTGCCCACTAGTGCACCTAATGAGTGCCCATCAGTGCCTCCTCATCAATGCCGATCAGTGCTGGCTCATCGTCAGTGTCCTTCAGTGCAGCTTATCAGTGCCCATCAGAGCAGACTATCAGTGCCCATCAGTGCCTCCTCATCAGTACCCATGAGTACAGCCTCATCAATGCCTCCTCACCAGTGCCCTTCAGCGCAGCTTATCAGTGCGCATCAGTGTAGCTTATCGGTGCCTATCAGTGCACCTTATCAGTGCCCATCAGTGCCCCTATCGGTGCAGCCCATCAGGGCAGCTTATCAGTGCCCTTCAGTGCACCTTATCAGTGCCCATCAGTAACGTCTCATCAGTGCAGCCTCATCAATGCCTCCTCACCAGTGCCCTTCAGCGCAGCTTATCAGTGCGCATCAGTGTAGCTTATTGGTGCCTATCAGTGCACCTTATCAGTGCCCATCAGGACAGCTTATCAGTGCCCTTCAGTGCAGCTTTTTAGTGCCCATCAGTGCACCTTATCAGTGCCCATCAGTAACGCCTCATCAGTGCAGCCTCATCACTGCCTCCTCATCAGTGCTGCCTCACCATCAGTGCCCATCAGTAACCATCAGTGCAGCCTCATCACTGCCCATCAGTGCCTCCTCATCATCAGTGTCCTTCAGCGCAGCCTCATCAGTGTCCATCAGAGCAGCCTATCAGTGTGGATCAGTGTAGCTTATTGGTGCCTATCAGTGCCTCCTCATCAGTGCAGCCCATCAGTACCCATCAGTGCCGCCTCATCACTGCCTCCTCATCAGTGCCCATCAGTGACAGAGAAAAATTACTTATTTGCGAAATTTTATAACATAAAATAAGAAAAATAATATATTTTTTCAAAATGTTTGGTCTTTTTTTGTTTGTTCAGAACCCCCCCCCCCCCAATGGTGATTAAATACCACCAAAAGAAAGTTCTCTTTGTCTCAAAACATGGTAAAGATATGTGATTTGTGTACAGCGTCGCACGACCGCGCAACTGTCATTCAAAGTGCGACAGCGCTGAAAAACGAAAATTGGCCTGGGCAGGAAGGGGGGTGAAGGCGCTCCGGTATTGAAGCGGTTAATGTGGGCGGTCTTCCCTCTGATACGCAGCGTCCGCGGTTCTAATTGGCGCTGGTTTACGCTGCATGCGCATTGAACATCTATGACGGGTTCCTGCCATTTCCCCCTGAGGAAGCCGGCTTTGTCCCAGCGAAACGCGTCGGATTTTCCCTATATGGCACACGCTCATAAATATATACAACTAGCAATATATGTAACCGCATTTCTTTTATATTTGACACTTATGTGATCTTTTTCATCTTTTTTGGGTTCCCGGACTCCCCCTCCCCCGGACTTTGCTCCCGTCTCTCATCCCTCCTCTGCAGCAATGTTAACGAAGAGCGATTTATATAACGTCTCCGCACAATGAGCGCGCCGCCGCTGCCGCCGCCGCCGTATGGATGAGCTCCACAGAAGCTAATTACACGCAGCGCCGCACACACACACACACACACACACAACATATGGAGAGCAAACAGGTTCTAGTCTGCAGGAGAGGCCGAGCCGAATCCACCGAGACGGGAATCCGGCTAGAACCACCCCAGAACCTGCGCAGCTGCCGCCGCACGCACGCGAATTAAACGCCACCGTAGGGAGTGCAAGAGCTAATGACCAAACAGGATAAGTAAGCCTGGCGCAGGCAGCGGAGCCCCCCTTGGCCTTGCAAAGGGTTAACGGTGAAAAGTGGCGAGCGTCAGCGTCGCCTGCAGATTTTTTCCAGCATGAGTGACCTCGGCCCCCTTTTTTTTGGGGGGAGACATCTGGCCAGTGGCGTCACTAGGGTCGGTGTCACCCGGTGCGGTAAAACATGGTGCCCCCCCCCCCCCCCCCTGTCTAGGCTGCCCAGCACCAAGCAGGCAGCGCACGGGCACGGGGCGCACCCCAAACCAGCCCCTGTAAATGATAGTATAGGGCAGTATAGTGGCAGGTTAGGGTAGTATAGAGTGGTATAGTGGCAGGTTAGGGTAGTATAGAGTGGTATAGTGGCAGGTTGGTGTAGTGGGAGGGTATAGGGCAAGTTAGGGTTGCATAGGGCAGGTTGGGGTGGTATAGGGCAAGTTAGGGTGGTACAGGGCAGATTGGGGTGGTATAGTGCAAGTTCGGGTGGCATAGGGCAAGTTGGGATGGCATGGGAAAGGTTGGGGTGGTACAGGGCAAGTTAGGGTGGCATTGGGCAGGTTGGGGTGGTATAGGGCAAGTTATGGTGGCATAGGGCAGATTGGGGTGGTACAGGGCAAGTTAGGGTGGCACAGGGCAAGTTGGGGTGGCATGGGAAAGTTTATGGTGGTACAGGGCAGGCTGGGGTGGTACAGGGCAGGCTGTGATGGCACAGGGCAGGCTGGGTGGTACAGGGCAGGCTGGGGTAATACAGGGCAGGCTGGGTGGTACAGGGCAGGTTGGGTGGTACAGGGCAGGCTGGGGTGGTACAGGGCAGGCTGTGATGGCACAGGGCAGGCTGGGTGGTACAGGGCAGGCTGGGGTGGTACAGGGCAGGCTGGGGTGGTACAGGGCAGGCTGTGATGGCACAGGGCAGGCTGGGTGGTACAGGGCAGGCTGGGGTGGTACAGGGCTGTTTGGGGGGTACAGGGCAGGCTGGGGTGGCACAGGGCAGGCTGGGTGGTACAGGGCAGGCTGGGGTGGTACAGGGCAGGCTGGGTGATACAGGGCAGGCTGGGGTGGTACAGGGTAGGCTGGGGTGGCACAGAGCAGGCTGGGGTGGTACAGGGCAGGCTGGGATTGCACAGGGCAGGCTGGGCATGTCAGCTAAAAAATAAACGGGATGGTGTCACCCCCTCTAGCGGGTGTCACCCGGTGCGGACCGCACCCCCCGCACCCCCCTAGCAACGCCTCTGCATCTGGCCACGTAATGGAGCTCACAAGGCAGATATTTAGGTCCCGCTCACGCCGTCGCGTTTTACGTGCGCTACGACGCAGGACCGCAGTGCGCTAAAAGCGCATGAAAACGAGTCACCGCTATAAACTATGAAGCTCCTCCTATGGGGGTGTTAGAGTTGTACATTTATATATCTATATGCTCCCATATATATTGGATAGAAGGCTGTACTCAGCACTGTTCACCTATTATGATGATATATAATAAATATTACGGCCCAGATCCACAAAGAAGTTACGCCGGCGCATCTATTGATACGCCGCGTAATTTCTACGATGCGCCGTCGTATCTTCGTTTTGTATCCACAAAACAAGATACGCCTGAATGGGGGCTAGATCCGACTGCCGTAAGTCTTAGTACGGCGTCGGATCTTAGGTGCATATTTACGCTGGCCGCTAGGTGGCGCTTCCGTTGATTTAGGCGTAGAGTATGCAAATGAGCTAGATACGGCGATCCACAAACGTACGTCCGGCCGGCGCATTTTTTTACGTCGTTTCCGTAAGGCTTTTTTCGGCGTAACGTTACCCCTGCTCTATGAGGCGTACGCAATGTTAGGTATGGACGTCGGGACAGCGTCGAATTTGCCGTCGTTTGCGTAAAACGTTCGTGAATAGGGCTTTGCGTAAATTACGTTTGGCTTGTTGCGACGTGATTTCGAGCATGCGCACTGGGATACCCCCACGGACGGCGCATACTCCGTAAAAAAAAACCACGTCATTTACGTGGGGTCAAGATGAATTAACATAAAACACGCCCACATCTTAGTCATTTGAATTGCGCGCCCTTACGCCGACACATTTACACTACGCCGCCGTAACTTACGGCGCAAATTCCTTCTACGCTCTAAGTTACGGCGGCGTAGTGTATCTGAGACACTACGCTAAGCCTGCCTAAAGATAGGCAGATCTTTGTGGATCTGGCCCTATATATTTATATATGTATTGGGGAAGATCCACAAAGAAATTACGCCGGCGTATCTACTGATACGCCGGCGTAATTTCAAAGTTCCCGCGTCCTATCTTTGTTTTGTATCCTCAAAACAAGATCCGACGGCATCTTGGCTAGATCCGACAGGCGTACGTCTTAGTACGCCGTTGGATCTAAGCTGCAATTTTTCAGCGGCCGCTAGGTGCCGTTTCCATCGAATTCCGCGTCGAGAACGCAAATTAGTTATTTCTGGCGATCCACGAACGTACGACCGGCCGGCGCATTTTGTTTACGTCGTTTGCGTTCGGCTTTTTCTGGCGTATAGTTACCCCTGCTATATGAGGCGTACTCAATGTTAAGTATGCCCGTCGTTCCCGCGTTGAATTTTGAATTTTTACGTTGTTTGCGTAAGTCGTTCGCGAATAGGGATTTGTGTAGAATGACGTCACCGTCGTGAGCATTGGCTTGTTCCGGGTTAATTTCGAGCATGCGCACTGGGATACCCCCACGGACGGCGCATGCGCAGTTAAAAAAAAAACGGCGTTTACGTCGGGTCACGACGTATTAACATAAAACGCGCCCCCATCACATCGATTTGAATTCCACGCCCTTACGCCGCCAAAGATCCACTACGCCGCCGTAACTTACGGCGCAAATTCTTTGAGGATTCGGAAAAAAAAACAGATAAGTTGCGGCGGCGTAGTGTATCTTAGATACGCTACGCCCGGCGGAAGATTACGCGCAGGTACGTGGATCTGCCCCGTACAGTTTATGCTTCAATAGATGCGGCTCTCCAAAAATGTTGATTCATATTTAGCGTTCCACGTAGTGTTGTGATCCACTGAAAACTTTGATCCCCTACCATTAGATTGTCCGCGCCTTTCTGTCCAGGCTTTCTACTCCAAGCGTTAAATGTCCCTGCCTACATCACAATGCCGCTCCGCCGAAGACAATAGCGCTACGTAAATCGATAGTAATAGTATGTCTGGTGCGGTCCCGGCTCGCTGCCGGTGTGGCCAGCCCCTATAACGTGAATTCTTAAATAAAAAATTCACAGTGGTACTGCAATCCTTGGGCGCATTAATACGCTGGGCGCAGCGTATCTAAGATACACTACGCCGCCGCAACTTATTTTTTTTTTTCGAATCCACAAAGGATTTGCGACGTAAGTTACGGCGGCGTAGTGTATCTCTGGCGGCGTAAGGGCGCGGAATTCAAATGGATGTAATGGGGGCGTGTTTTATGTTAATACGTCGTGACCCGACGTAAACAACGTTTTTTTTTAACTGCGCATGTGCGCCGTCCGTGGGGGTATCCCAGTGCGCATGCTCGAAATTAACCCGGAAAAAGCCAATGCTTCCGACGGTGACGTCATTCTACGCAAATCCCTATTCGCAAACGACTTACGCCAAAGACGTAAAAATTTCAAAATTGTACGCGGGAACGACTGCCATACTTAACATTGAGTACGCCTCATAACAGCACCTTTAACTATACGCCGGAAAAAGCCGAACGAAAACGACGTAAAAAAAAATGCGCCGGCCGGAACGTACGTTCGTGGATCGCCGTAAATAGCTAATTTGCATACTCGACGCGGAATTCGACCGGAAACGCCACCTAGCGGCCGCTGAAAAATTGCAGCTAAGATCCGACGGCGTACTAAGACGTACGCCTGTCGGATCGATCCCAGATGCCGTTGTATCTTGTTGTGTGGATACAAAACAAAGATACGACGCGGGAAATTTAAAATTACGCCGGCGTATCAATAGATACGCCGGCGTAATGCTTTTGTGGATCTGCCTCATAATATATATATATATATATATATATATATATATATATATACACACATTTTTGGAGAACCGCATCTATTGGAGTATATACAAAAATATATATATATATATATATATATATATATATATATATACATATATGTATATATATATGTATATGCTCCAATAGATGCGGTTCTCCAAAAATGTATATATATTTTTTATTTATGTATATATATATATATATATATATATATACACACACACACACACACATTTTTTTTATATATGTATATATATATATATATATATATATATATATATAAATATACACATTTTTGGAGAACCGCATCTATTGGAGTATATACAAAAATAAATATATATATATATACATATATATATATATATTTATATATGTATATGCTCCAATAGATGCGGTTCTCCAAAAATGTATATATAGTTTTTATTTATGTATATATATATATATATATATATATATATATATATATATATATATATATATATATATATATATATATATATATATATATATATATATATACATACACACACACATTTTTTTTATATATGTATATATATATATATATATATATATATATATATATATATATATATATATATAAATATACACATTTTTGGAGAACTGCATCTATTGGAGTATATACAAAAATAAATATATATATACATATATATATATATATATATATATATATATATATATATATATATGCTCCAATAAATGCGGTTCTCCAAAAATGGATATATATATTTTTAATATATATATACACACATGTATATATATATATATAAAAAAATATATATACACATTTTTGGAGAACCGCATTGCAGTATATACAAAAGTAAATATATATATACATATATATATATATATATATATATAAATATATATATATATATAAATATATATATATATATATATATATATGCTCCAATAAATGCGGTTCTCCAAAAATTTATAAATATTTTGTATTTTTTTAATATATGTATATATATATATATATATATATACACACACACACACACACACACATGTATTTATATTATATATATATATATATATAAATATATGTATACATTTTTGAAGAACCGCATCTATTGGAGTATATACATATATAAATATATATATATATATGTATATGCTCCAATAGATGCGGTTTTCCAAAAATGTATATATATTTTTAATTTTTTTAATACGTACATATATATATATATATATATATATATATATATATATATATATATATATACACACACATATACATATATATATATATTTATATATATATGCTCCAATAGATGCGGCTCTCCAAAAATTTTGATTTGATTTTTGATTTTTTTTTTTATAGCCCCCGAGTGTCGTCACTTTGCACCGCTCCGCCGAAGACGCTAGCGCTACGTAAATCGATAGTAATAGTATGTCTGATGCGGTCGCCTCATCCCGACTCGCTGCTGACGTAGCCACATGTGCGGAGCCTGGATTCAGCACCAAGGACAGAGACCAGCCTTGCATACAAATGTGTGGAGTATAGAGGGGATAGAGCAGCACTGCAGCAGCAGCGCCAAGCCCAGCGCCAATCTGGGCTAGCAGAGCCATAGCAGCATCCAGCACTATCCTTGCCATCTCTCTCTCTTCTCTCTGTCTCATCAATGCAGAGTGGAGAAGACACACAGAGGGAGGGACAAAGCGCATTCAGGAAAAGGGAGATATGACAGTGATAAAGGGAGAGGGAAAGTGACAGGGGGAGGGAGGAGAGAGGACTGGACAGGGTGGGAGAAAGGCAAAGACAGGCAGATAGAGAAAGAAGGGGGGGTGGGGGGGGTTGGTGGTGGGGGGAGGGAGACGACAGGACAGCTTAGGGGGAACCAGCGCAAAGGCAGAGGCTCACACGGAGGGTCTGTCTCCTAGGGAGACGGTAGGGGATACACCGCATTGCGTTGCATGGATAAATCTCAGCCGTTGAAGGAAATCCCTGACTAGGAGACGGTTACCTGGCTGGGGTCCCTCGCCGCCAGCCACCTGCACCTGGGAGCTCGCCCAGCGTCGCCGCACAAGCGTCAAGACTACAGAGGCCGGTGGAAGGCGAGGAGGAGGCAAGGCAAGGCAAGTAGCACCTATCCCTGACAATTCTTGGCGTGCCGCATACAATGAGGATGAGTTCACGGAGGAGAGAGGGGGAGATACTGCAGAGAGGAGGAGGCTGGTGAGGGCAGGGAGGCCCGGAATCAGCTGTGCAGAACGCAGCGGCTCAGGGGGGGGGCAACAAAAATTTAAAAAGTGATGCAGACAGGAAAGGGGGAACTGGGGGTACCACCAAAAAACAGAGGGGCGTAGAGGGACTCCAAAAGTGAAGTAGGCAAAAGGGGTGGAAGGATGGCCACAGGGCAACCGAGGTGCAGATGTAGTCGCAGAGGCTTGCAGTGGTTTCTAGAGAGGCAGGCAGGATGGGAGGGCAAGGAAAGTGTCAGGGCAACCCGGAGCTAGGGAGAGGGGGAGGCAGGATGGGACGATAAAGGGTGAAAGTGATGGGGTATCCGATGGGGTACCGCTAAAAATTGTTAGGACCCACAGATGGGATTTGGAAACTGAAGCAGTCAGGATGAGAAGGTGCAAGGACAATGAAAATAAATAAAATAAGGAACAACAGAGATGGGAAGTTGATGCAGGCAGGTTTAGGGGGGCAATCATAGCTTTGGGGGAGGGGTGCAGTGATAGGGTAACCATTAAGTCATAGAGATATTTGGATAATGGGATTGGGAAAATGGGGAAAGTGAAAAGGTTCAACAAGGCAGGGGACATGCGGACTGGGATGTAGGTAGGAAGTGATGATGGGGTTAAAGGTATGGGGTACCACTGAGGTTGTAGGTAGGATGGGATAGTGGGGGTCAGCAACTGTGTGTCATTGAATAGGAGAGGAAAATAAACACATACAGGGAAGAAGGGTGGAGGGGGAGTGATGGGGTACACCTCAGGAGACATATGGAAAGTAATGAAAGCAAGATGGGGTACAGTGATGGGGTACAACTCAGCAGAAGGCATGTAGGTGATCCAGGCTGGATGGGGTACAGTGATGGGCTACCATTTACCAGAAGACATGTAGAAGGTGATGCAGACAGGATGGGGTACAGTGATGGGCTACCACTCACCAGAAGACATGTAGAAGGTGATGCAGACAGGATGGGGTACAGTGATGGGCTACCACTCACCAGAAGACATGTGGAAAGTGATACAGGCAGGATAGGGTTTTCTTGATGGGTTACCACTCAGCAAAATACATGTGGAAAGTGATGCAATCAGGATGGGATACAGTGATGGGGTAGCATTCAGAAGAAGACATGTAGAAAGGGAATATGGCAGGATGGGATACAGTAAAGTTGTAGCACTCAGCAAATAGCATGTAGAAGATGATACAGGCAAGATGGGGGACAGTGATAGGGTACCACTCAGCAGTAGACACGTGGAAAGTGATGCAAGAAGGATGGGGTACAGTGATGGGCTACCACTCACCAGAAAACATGTAGAAGGTGATGCAGGCAGGATGGGGTATAGTAATGGGGTACCACTCACCAGAAAACATGTAGAAGGTGATGCAGGCAGAATGGGGTATAGTAATAGGTTACCACTCAGCAGAAGACATATGGAAAGTGATACAGGCAGACAGGGGTACAATGATTGGTTACCAATCAGCAGAAGACATGTAGAAAGTGATACAGGCAGGATGGGGTACAGTGACAGGCTACCATTCATCAGAAGACATGTGGAAAGTGATGCAAGCAGGGTGGGATACAGTGATGGGGTAGCATTCAGAAGAAGACATGTAGAAAGGGAATATGGCAGGATGGGATACAATAAAGTGGTAGCACTCAGAAAATAGCATGTAGAAGGTGATACAGGCAAGATGGGGAAAAGTGATGGGGTACCACTCAGAAGAAGACATGTAGAAAGTGGTTATGGCAGGATGAGACACAGTGATGGGGGTGCCACTCGGCATAAGGCATGTAGAAGGTGAGACAAGCAGGATGGGGTACAGTAATAGGTTACCACTCAGCAGAAGACATGTGGAAAGTGATGCAAGCAGGGTGGGATACAGTGATGGGGTATCATTCAGAAGAAGACATGTAGAAAGTGATACAGACAGGATGGGATACAGTAAAGTGGTACCACTCAACAAACAGCATGTAGAAGGTGATACAGACAGGATGGGGGACAGTAATAGGTTACCACTCAGCAAGAGACACGTGGAAAGTGATGCAGACTGGATGGGGTACAGTGATGGGCTACCACTTATCAGAAGAATTGTGGAAAGTGATGCAGGCAGGATGGGGTACAGAAATGGGCTACCGCCAGGGCTGGACTGGGACGAAAATTTGGCCCTGGACTTCATCCAGACTGGCCCACTTTGACAGGTCTCTCCCATGGCAGCCGGACAACTCCCGCACCCCCCCCCCCCCGGCCACCCGCACCCCCTCTCCCCCTTCACTAGCCACTAGCCATTCTACTTTATTAGAGTGGAATGGCTGGTACTGGTACTCTTATAGGCAGTAACAGTGGGGAAGCTAGACATTATTTCAACCGGGGCAAAGAATCAGTTTGGTGCCCCCCCTTATGGGACAAGATTAGGCAGAAGTGAGAAACTCCCAGGCCATAGCTGTTGAGTCAGCTGTCTGTCCCCTCCCCCATGCTCCTCTGTCGTCCCCCTGCTTCTTTGTTCCCCCCAGGTGAGCGCTGCGGGGAAAGAGAGGAGGTGAGCACTGCGGGAAGGGAGAGACAGAGGAGCGGAGGGGGGCGGTGGTCCGCTGTCACTTAAGCCGGCCCACTGAGCCATCGGCCCACCGGGAAACTCCCTGTAGTCCCAATGGCCAGTCAAACCCTGGCTACCGCTCAAAAGGAGGCATGTGGAAAGTAATACAGGCAGAATGGGGTTTTCTAGATGGGTTACCACTCAGCAAAATACATGTGGAAAGTGATGTAAGCAGGGTGGGATACAGTGATGGGGTATCATTCAGAAGAAGACATGTAGAAAGTGATACAGGCAGGATGGGATACAGTAAAGTGGTACCACTCAGCAAACAACATGTAGAAGGTGATACAGACAGGATGGGGGACAGTAATGAGGTACCAACCAGCAGAAGACATGTGGAAAGTGGTGCAGACAGGATGGAGTACCAGGTACAGTGATAGGTTATCACTCAGTTGAAGACATGTGGAAAGTGTTGCAGGCAAAATGGGGTACAATGATAGGTTTCCACTCATCAGAAGACATGTGGAAAATGATACAGGCAGGATGGAGTACCAGGTACATTGATAGGTTATCACTCAGCAGAAGACATGTAAAATGTGATGCATGCAGAATGGGGTACAGTGATGGAGTACTATTCACCAGAAGACATGTAGGAAGTGATACAGGTAAGATGGGGTACAGTAGGCAGGATGGGCAGATAGTGGCGGAGTACCTCTAACCAGGAGAGATGTAGAACATGATGTAGGCAGGATGGGCAGATAGTGGCGGAGTACCACTAAGCAGGAGAGATGTAGAACATGATGTAGGCAGGATGTGGGTGTTTTTGCTTCTTCTATGTTTCTGTGAAAAGTCATGTAGGCAGGGTGCTGGTGAGTAACAGTTATCACTCAGCAGGGGACGTCTAGAAAATGATTCAGGTAGGATGGGGGTGGAAGGGGAAAAGCAATGGTGGGGTACCATTTAGCAGAAGAAATGATAAAGGTAACACAGGCAGGATGGTGGACAATGATTTGGTACCATGCGTTATGAGAGATATGGAAAGTGTGGCATGCAGGATGGGAATGATGCTTATGTAGCGTACCCCCAAATGAGCCACATATGTAAAGGGAACCCCTACTCTGCACAGTCAGACACAGCGCATCTTTACAGCACACTTGAGTCAGAAGGACAGTCCAGTGCTTTGTTTTTATAATTTACATTTTCTTTATATTTTACTGAGGGAAATAAACTTGGATAGCGGTATTATGGGACGCTTCAGGGACACAACTATGTACAGCCCTTATATACACCCATCCTCTGCCTCCTGCACCAATCTTGATTGCAGCACTACAACTCCCAGGATCAGCTGGCACACTGTTAGATTGATAGCAAAAGCCCTTTACAGGCAGAGACCACAGGCCCCTTGTTTGTATAGCAAAGTCCTAGTGCCCAACTGTCCTGTGGCTACTGATCCCAACACCACTTCTTCAGGCACTGCCAGCTCCACCTGGCAACAGCTTCCCCTTTCACTAGCCCTCCTGGCCAGGGCCGTTTGAAGGAATTTGGGGGCCCCGAGCAAAATGGGGGCCCCCAAGCACCCCCCCCTCACGCAAAGCCTACATTAGGGCTACACTAATTTTTACACCCATGTTCTTACTCCTCCCCCCCTCCCTAGTCCCTATGTTTTTCTATTCTCACCTCCCCTTCTTCCCTGTAGGCTGTCGCTGTAGCGTGGCCGAGCTCCTCTTCCTCCTGTCAGTCAGGTGTTCTATCATTATGGGTCCCCAGTTCCCAATCAGATAGTGCACGGGCTGGGCCGGGTACCGTGCGGTACAGGAGATTCAGTTTCCTGTGTTCCTGGCTGGACTGAAAGGAAGTGAGCACTCAGTGTGCACTTCCTGTCAGTCCGGCCGGGAACAGGAAACTGTACCCGGCCGGACTGACAGGACTCCAGGAGGAAGGAAGAGGAGCTCGGCCACGCTACAGCCTGGGAAGGGGAAGTTGGGGGCCCCAGGCAAGCTCGGGGCCCCAAGCAATTGTTTGTTTTGCCTGTCCTGTAGCGACTGGCCTGCTCCTGGCTACTCTTCCACAGTCCCCCCCAGACTGACTCTGCATCCATTCTAGACTGCTTCTGTTGCACATATGCTGAAAGTATGGTCAGTCATTCCAATGTGCGAAGGGAGCGGGCCGGGTGAAACCAGAAGTGTTTTTATTTAAAAGTTTCAGCAATGACACAAACACATGACCTTCAGATTGATAGACTGGGTAGCAACTGCTATTGTGTTCAAACATAATAATACACATCTATATCTATAATAATAACATTCACATATACAGGAATAATGTCCTCATAGAAAATAATAAACAGATGCACATGTGTTGATATGTTAATTAATCACAAAGCAGCCTTTACTGATAACGGGGATGTACATTAAATCACTTTCACCCTGTTTATAGCCTTAAATATGCTCCCTCTTACCTGCAATGACACAAACACATGAACTTCAGACTGATAGACTGGGTAGCCACCGCTATTCCATTCCCACCAGAAACAAAGGTCAGTCTTTTGGTTCCCCTGCTATCAGCAATGGTTCCATTAGAATGTGCTCTATGGCATTCAGGCTTTTCACTCTATGCTGCCATCTACTGGTGATTTAATAGAAATGCTATGAGTTTTACTTTCTCCATTAGCAGAACTATAATTCCTTTTTCATGGGGTGCCTGATTTTGACAACCCTTATACGTCCACCCAGTCCTCTCAGTCCTTCCAACTGTGTCACTCACCAGCCAGTCAGATGTCTTCCTCCCCCGAGATTTTCCCGGCAGTGTTCTCCTCCTGCTGTCCTCATACCTGCTCTCATGCCACTGGTCAGGGCACTTCTGTGTGTCGTGAATGAAGAGGGTCCCTTCCGCATCCGAGCTCCCAGACCCAAAGGTCACCCCCCCCCCCCCACTAGGGGGTTACCCTCAAGGGTCTCCAACAGAATCCTAACACTCCACCTCCAGTTTCCACCCAAAATTTCACTGCTCCAGCTGGGCTGACCCTAAGTATTTGAGGGAGCCTGCCCCCTGCCAACCCATCTTTTTGGGGATTGGTCAGGGCCATCAGAATACTCCAGGCAGCTCCTCCTTACCTCCACTCCCATTCTTCTGGAAGTTTCCTCCAAGTTCCAGAAGTAGGAAAAGGTCTCAGAGATGCTGCCTGTGAGTGCCTGTGAGTCATCCAGCCCTCCTTGAGTCACTCACCCGACCCAGGTAAAAAACAGCCAAGCCTAATGCCGCGTACACACGGTCGTTTTCTGCGATGTAAAAAAACGACGTTTTCTGTGAAGTAAAAAACGACGTTTTTAAAACGACACTTTTCAAAAACGATGTTGCCTACACACCATCGTTTTTTCACAGTGCTCTAGCAAAGCGAGATTACGTTCACCACGTTTTTCCATTGAAGCTCGCTTCATAACTAGCTTCTGGGCATGCGCGGGTGTAAAAACGTCGTTTGAAACGTCGTTTTTGCTACACACGGTCAATTTCTGTGAAGTAAAAAACGACGTTTTGAAAAACGACACATAAAATTGAAGCATGCTTCAATTTTTTTTGGTCGTTTTTCAGAAGACATAAAACGTCGTTTTCTCCCACACACGATCAATTAAATTGACGTTTTTAAAAACGTCGTTTTTTTACATCGCAGAAAACGACCGTGTGTACGCGGCATAACAATTTACCTACACTACAGAAAAAATCCTATTGTAGCACACTAGAGGGTGCCACACTTGAAATTTGCAGACAGGATGGGAGGACACTGATAGGGTAACACTTATCATTGTAGAAAACAGTGCTAGCAGAATGGGGGGACAATGGGGGGAAGCCTAGATGCATGATGTAGACAGGATGACAATATTGTAAGACCGGCATACAGTACAAGTTGGTTGGGTTGCCTAGTTTTTAACCATTTGTTAATATTTAGATGTAATTATTTTTCTTTAAGTCAATGCTTATCTTTTTTTCATGTCAAGCTTATGAAATATTGTACTACAAGTGGACAGAGGGATTGCCTTTTTGTATTGACTTTACAGTATTGGGCATTACAGTAATGTAGCACCCTGCTAGATGGGTTTCTAGGATAGCTAGGTACATTGGCCCGGATTCACATACATCGGCGCATATTTATGGCGCCGTAGCGTATCTAAAATACGCTACGCCGACGCAGCGCACAGAGGCAAGCACTGGATTCACAAAGCACTTGCGCAGAATCACGTCAGAACTACTCCCTAAGATACGCCGGATCACTGCCTACAACGTGAACGTAACCTACGCCTAGTCATATTCACGTACAACGTAAACGACAAAAGATATGACGGCTTGTGTTCCCTGGTCCATACCTTTGCATGGGTTGCACCTCCTATATGGGGAATAACTTTACGCCGAACGTACGACTTACGCAAGCTGCGTATATTATGCGCCGGGTGCAAGTACGTTCGTGAATCGGCGTATCTCCCTCATTTGCATATGTGCATAGAAAATCAATGGGAGCGGCAAATGCGCCCAGCGTAAATATGCACCCACGATATGCCGGCGTAGGAAAGTTACGTCGGTCGGATGAAGCCTATTTTCAGGCGTATCTCAGTTTATGGGCACGGCGCACAGATACGACGGTGCATACTTAAACTTACGCGGCGTATCTCGAGATACGTCGGCGTAAGTGCTTTGTGAATCCGGGCCTATGAGTTCTTTTTGGCTTCACTGTGATCAATGGAGCAGCTTGTGATTACTTTGGGCTGTTCTAGTTGCAGGTTTGATTGTTTCCCCCTGCCTTCTGGAGGATTCCAGAACATAGTGGGCTGGAAAGGTATATCAACAACCTGAATATTTATGTTGGGGGAGGGTGCCCAGAAGGTGACTAGGCAGGGTCATCTTAATAGCATCATGGGCCCCTGGGCACAGTAATTCACTGGGGCTCCGATCTTTGCTTGGCATCCTCTCCTATTCATCCCATGTGATCGGAGCAGTACACATCCCGCCCACACAAGCAGCAACATTAGTTAAAATGCTCCACTTTGAGGGTTCTTCCTTAAAGCGGAGGTCCAAATTTTTTTTTTACCTGTCCAGCGCGCCCGCGATGTTGGCACCCAAAGCCAATCTCTGTTTCGGCTCTCGGATGCTGCCGCCGCCATCTTCGGTAAGGGAATCCTTGTGGCTTCACTTCCTGGTTACCTACTACACGTGCGCGAGTCGCGCTGCGTGATTTGGATGGTCCCTGCTGCCTCCTACCTACTTGATGTCTGTTTACCTTCACTGTCATCATTGAAGGGGCCCCAGAGCATTACTTTACCCGTAAGTTAGCGAGGCAAGTACATGATTCTCAAAGTACTTGGCTGCTAAGTTACGGCGGCGTAGTCTAAAGCGGGCGGGCGTAAGGGCGCCTAATTCAAATTTCTCTAAGGGGGCGTGTTTTATGTCAATGGAGCTTGACCTTACGTTTTTGACGTTTTACTTTAACTGCGCATGCGCCGGGCGCCTACATTTCCCAGTGTGCTAAGTACGCCGCATGGGCCTATTGATTTCGACGTGGACGTAAACAACGTAAATCCCTATTCACGGACGACTTACGCAAACAACGTAAACATTTTGAATTTCGAAGCGGGAACGGCGGCCATACTTTAACATTACTATTCCATCTATTTGATGGAATAACTTTAGGCCTGATAATGCGTTACGGAAACGGCGTAAATGTACTGCGGCGGCCGGGCGTACGTTCGTGAATCGGCGTATCTACTGATTTGCATATTCTACACCGACCGCAATGGAAGCGCCACCTAGCGGCCAGCCTCAATATTGCAACCTAAGATAGGACGGTGCAAGCCATCGTATCTGAGGCCCCATACTCACGAGCAAACATGTCTGCTGAAACTGGCCCGCAGGCCAGTTTCAGCAGACATGTTTGGTCGTGTGTGGGCGCGAGCGGGCCGAATTCCAGCAAACATTTGCCCGCCGGGCCTTTTCCCAGCAGACAAATATTCCTGGACTTGTTTTAAAACAGTCCGCTGGAATTCAGCCCGCTCGGACATGTACGGTCGTCAGTACAGACCTACCGTACATGTCCAGGCGCCCGCCGTCCCTCGCATGCGTCGAATGACTTCGACGCATGCGTGGAAGCATTTTAAAGGCGGGCCGCGCACGTCGCCGCGTCATTGTCGCGGCGACACCGCGTCATCGACGCGGCGACACCGCGGACACGCCCCGCGTATTGTTTACGCGCGGACTTCTGTACGATGGTGTGTACAACCATCGTACAGAAGCCCTCTGGCAGACATGTATGGTGAAAACGGTCCGACGGACCGCTTTCACCATACATGTTTGTCCGTGTGTACCCGGCCTTAGATATGTTTAAGCGTATCTCTGTTTGAGCATACACTTAAACATAAGTCGGCGTAGATTCTGAGTTAGGTCGGCGTATCTACTGATACGCCGGTCTAACTCTACCTGAATCTACCTACTAGTTTTTAATAGGGCAGGTAAAGCATAAAAACAGTACAAGGGTCAGTGGCGGTGCGTTCATAAGGGGCGCATGGGTGCCGCCCCCTCTCTCCTGCCAATCCCTCTATCACCAATAGATAGATTCGTGCATTGCATGAATCTATCTATGGCCGCTGCTTCCACCCCCTATTCAGGCGCCCGGAACCTTTTTCGGGCACCTGAATTACAGCGGCAGGGGGGTGTTTTTGAAGCACCTGATTAGAGCCATAGGCTCTAATAGGCATCAAAAAAGGTAAACAGCGAACGCCATGCTTGGTGCTCGCAGTTCATCCAGCTGTGTTAGAAAAGCAAATGTATATTTGCTTTCCTAACACTGAATCGCCTCTCCGCCAATCACGTGCTTGGGTCTGTTACTCGTCGCCTAATTGGCTGAAACGACAGGCGCTGTGTGATTGGATGACAGGCATCAAATCATAGCAGAGGACGGGAAGAGAGGACAGGAGAAGACATCGAGGAGCATGGAGGACACCGAGACAGAGTAAGTGCCGGGTAGATGGCGGGCGGCTGGGGGGCACACTGGCAGCATTTGATGGGCACAGTGGGAGCATTTAATATGGCACAGTGGTAGCATTTGATGGGCACACTGGCAGCATTTGATGGGCACAGTGGGAGCATTTAATATGGCACAGTGGTAGCATTTGATGGGCACAGTGGCAGCATTTGATGGGCACAGTGGGAGCATTTGATAGCACAATGGCTGCGTTGGATGGGCACAGTGGTGGTGTTTGATGGGCACAATGGCTGCGTTGGATGGGCACAGTGGCTGCGTTGGATGGGCACAATGGATGCGTTGGATGGGCACAGTGGCGGCGTTTGATGGCACAGTGGCTGCATTGGATGGGCACAGTGGATGCGTTGGATTGGCACAGTGGCGGCGTTTGATGGCACAGTGGCTGTGTTTGATGGGCACAGTGGCTGCTTTTGATGGCACAGTGGCTGCACTTGATGGGCACAATGGCGGCAATTGATGGGCACAGTGGCGGCAATTGATGGGCACAGGGGCTGCGTTTAATAGCACAGTGGCTGCATTTGATGGCACAGCGAGGCTGCAATTGATGGTTTTTTTTAGCTGAATTTTTTAGTCTGTTTGCACCCCCCAAAAAATTTGGAGCACCAGCCGCTTTTGACCAGGGTTGTATTGCTTTTTGTGTCCCCCTTTGAGCAAAGTCACTCTCATTTTCTGTCTTGGTGATACTGTCAACAGGAAGGAAAGAATTCATAAATTTACTTTTTTTTACCAGAACAGTAAAAGTGAAGATATCTCCCAATGGGGACACTTGTCTCTGGTGACAACAGTCCAACATCCTGTTGTGTCTCAATGAGAGGAAGTTAGGGGAAATCACTGCGATGGGGACAGACATGTAGCACCTCTCTGATACCCCAAAGGCAGGATAGCTCCTGCAGAGGACAGCTAGCATGTCAGTCCATGGCTAAAATGGGGGGCCAAGAAAGGATATTGGACGCCAGTCACTTTTGTCTTTTTAAAGTTTGTTTGCAGAACAGTTAAGGAGATGAGGGTTATGGGGTCAAATATACCCTAGCAGATCACTTACAGTCTCTCGAGATCCAGATCAATGTCCAGCTTCACAGTGTCAGCCTTTAAGCTGACGGCAACACTGTAATCACATTCCCAAATTCAGTGCGTCCTCCAGGTGAGTCTCTAGGCCCTTCAGAGAGACCAGCCTTCTTCATGGATCTCTTCAGCAATATGTCTCCATCTTGGCACAGCTTCCTCCACACCAGGCAGGACAGCTTCAGGACCACTGATGTTAGGCCTAGGGTGACCACATTTCCAAACTGCCATTCAGGGACACCGCCCCCCCCCCCCCCCATTTTTTTGCAGATTTTTGGGGCTGGGGCGTATGAAATCAGCGGGCCCATGTGCGAGATCAAAAGTGGGCCCTAGGCATCAAGAAAAACAACTGAGTGGTCGGGGCACAGAGTAGTCAGAGGGGCAGTGAGATGGATAGAGGCACACCTCCCAACTTTCTGAGATGGGAATGAAGGACACCTATTAGCAAAAATATGTAGGAGAATTATAAACAAAGAAAAACTGGTTAAACCCACAGGTGCTTTTTTACCACTACTATTCTTTTATATTGGCTCCTTGAGGGACACACAAGGAGGAAAGAGGAACAGAGGGGCAGAGGGACAATGCTCTAAATGAGGGACAGTTCCTCCAAATCAGGAACAGCACAGGAGGGGGGGATGAAGAACAGCACAGGTGGGACCAGAGGACAGCACAGGAGGGGGGGACTGATGAACTGCAGGGGTGGGGGACTGAAGAACAGCACAGGTGGGGGACTGGGGAACAGCACAGGTGGGGGACTGGAGAACAGCACAGGTGGGGGACTGAAGAACAGCACAGGTGGGGGACTGGAGAACAGCACAGGTGGGGGACTGAAGAACAGCACAGGTGGGGGACTGAAGAACAGCACAGGTGGGGGACTGGAGAACAGCACAGGTGGGGGACTGGGGAACAGCACAGGTGGGGGACTGAAGAACAGCACAGGTGGGGGACTGGAGAACAGCACAGGTGGGGGACTGGAGAACAGCACAGGAGGGGGGACTGGAGAACAGCACAGGAGGGGGGACTGGAGAACAGCACAGGTGGGACCAGAGGACAGCACAGGAGGGGGGGACTGATGAACTGCACAGGGTGGGGGACTGGAGAACAGCACAGGTGGGGGACTGGAGAACAGCACCGGTGGGGGACTGGAGAACAGCACAGGAGGGGGACTGGAGAACAGCACAGGTGGGGGACTGGAGAACAGCACAGGTGGGGGACTGGAGAACAGCACAGGTGGGGGACTGGAGAACAGCACAGGTGGGGGACTGGAGAACAGCACAGGTGGGGGACTGGAGAACAGCACAGGTGGGGGACTGGAGAACAGCACAGGTGGGGGACTGGAGAACAGCACAGGTGGGGGACTGGAGGACAGCACAGGTGGGGGACTGGAGAACAGCACAGGTGGGGGACTGGAGAACAGCACAGGTGGGGGACTGGAGAACAGCACAGGTGGGGGACTGGAGAACAGCACAGGTGGGGGACTGGAGAACAGCACAGGTGGGGGACTGGAGAACAGCACAGGTGGGGGACTGGAGAACAGCACAGGTTGGACCAGAGGACAGCACAGGAGGGGGGACTGATGAACTGCACGGGGTGGGGGACTGGAGAACAGCACAGGGTGGGACTGAAGAACAGCACAGGGTGGGAGCAGAGGACAGCACAGGAGGGGGGACTGAAGAACAGCACAGGGTGGGAGCAGAGGACAGCACAGGAGGGGGGGACTGAAGAACAGCACAGGGTGGGAGCAGAGGACAGCACAGGAGGGGGGACTGAAGAACAGCACAGGGTGGGAGCAGAGGACAGCACAGGAGGGGGGGACTGAAGAACAGCACAGGGTGGGAGCAGAGGACAGCACAGGAGGGGGGGACTGAAGAACAGCACAGGGTGGGAGCAGAGGACAGCACAGGAGGGGGGACTGAAGAACAGCACAGGTGGGACCAGAGGACAGCACAGGAGGGGGGGGGACTGAAGAACAGCACAGGTTGGGACCAGAGCACAGCAGGGGGTTGGAGAATGGGGGGTGAGGTGGGAGAGAGCAGAGAAGTTACTGGGGAAGATCAGCCAGGAGAGTGTTGAGGGACCTGTGGGCAGCAGAAGGAAACTGGATAAGAGGGGCAGCATATAGAGAAACTGATGCCCCCCATGTTCTTCTTGCAGCCACTGAATGCCCGCTTTTCCTCCTTTACCTCCTGCAGGCATTCAGTGGCTGCAAGAAGAACATGGGGGGCATCAGTTCCTCTATATGCCGCCCCTCCTATCCAGGTTTAGAGGGAAGCTGCATGGACCATCCTGGAGTATGAGGCTGGGTTGCAATGGCGCCCCCTGTAGTTACACCGCTGCAGCGGAGTAACTAAAACATTTCTGGCAGTTTGAAGGAGCAATGAATGGAATGCTGGCAGGATTCTGAGGTTGTGATAGTCGCTGATGAGCCACTCCTGAGAGGATTGCTTGATATACAGAGGGGGTAACAAGACTAGTAGGTGAAGAGGTGGCAGAACATGAAAGACTGAGGGTGAAGGAGGAGAGGGGGGGCAGTGAGAGGCAAACAAGTAGTGGGAGAGAAGAGACATTGAGCAGCTGGACAGGACTGGGTGTGAGGAGATATCATGTGTGCAGGGATGCAGGAAACATCTTCAGCTCTGAGGAGTTCATGCTGGGACCTGTAGTTCTTCACTTTTGGGGGGGAGTCACATCCCCAAAAGTGAAGGATTACAAGTCCCAGCATGAACCCTGCCCTGATATCTAAGGATGTTTCCTCCTTCCATCCAGGGTGTGATGTGTAATCTGTCCTCTCCTGCCGACCCTTATCTGCCTTATCTTACTCAGCCTGGAGCAAGCCTCTGCGTGTCCTGTGCAGACACCCACTCCAGTGTCTTACTGAACTCTGACTGCTGGGGGAGAGCTGACAGGATTATTACACCGATGGATCTGCTGGTCAGTGCTTTGCAATGTTACTTGCCTTAGTTTCTACACTGCAGTCTGTCTCACAGTCCGATGTTTCTTCTGGCTGCCTCTGCCTGGCTGGACTCCAGAACATACACGAGGAGGTGGGTGGAGCTTAACAGAAGGCGCGGAGGAGGAAGTTAAACTCTCCTCCGCTGTGATAGGTCTCTGCATCTCTCCTGCTCTGACGTCACTGGTTGCTACACGCCAAGCGGGAGGCAGCCAGGTAGCAACCAGTTTGGGCACTGAGCCAGTGGTGAATAGGGGTCTCACTCTCTGTCAGCTAGGGGTCCACCACAGGCTGAGACAGAGAGGATGTATACAAAGGCTATTTTAGGGGGCATTAGATCTGCCCAGGCCAATTCCGGGACTCTGTATTGTCCCGTAATGAGTGTGTCCGGGACACGGGACACAAGCATTAATTAAGGGACAGTCCCGGGCAATCCGGGACACGTGGTCACCCTAGTTAGGCCACAAACCAGGCTATTGGGCCCGACAGCAGAGCTCTATCCAGCAGCATCCCCCTAGGCCTCAGCTCAAGGAAAGGGAGCGAGCGCATGGCCTGTCTAAAATATGTATACACTCCCCCAGCATGCACCAGTGGCATAATCCTCCTACTGGATTGGCTGGAGGAAATATAAACATTCATAACTTAGTTTTGTTTGTGAAATCTCATACTATGACCACTGTCACCAGTGACACCTACTGGTGACAGTGATAAATAACAAGCCAATTTAAGCTTAGGGAAAAAACTATTGAAAAACTATACAAATAGTCTGAGCTAACTACAGCCCAGCCAAGAACGAAACAGACATAGTAGCCCCTGTTTAGGACAAGGGGGGTTACAGGCAGAGATAAAAAACCTAATCCTTCCCCCAATCAAACAAAATTGGCAAAAAAGCGAGTGTGAACAAGCCCTTAGGGTGACGGTGAGAAGCCACAGGTCTCTAGGGTGCCCACATGTCCCGGATTGCCCGGGACTGTCCCGCAATTGACATGTCTGTCCTGGGTCCCGGGCACCTTCATTCTGGGACAATACAGTGTCCCGGAATGAAATAGAGGACACAGCCACCCCCTACTAACTACATTTCCAGAACTGGTTGCTAGGGCCAGCTCTGCCTGGCATCTTGCAACCAGTGACAATTTACTCTCAGACAGTGAGGCCGGGAGCGAGGCCTGCGCCTAGTGCAGCACTGCTGTCCCCACCCACCTCAGAACCTCCTCCTTCTCCGGCACCCAGCGGCAAGCAGCAGTGACTGGTGTGATCTTTACTCTCCAGATAGTGACTCCACTCCTTTCCTTCTATGAATGCGGCTCATGCAGAGGGAGTGACAGCAGCACTGCATCTGGTGGCAGGCTATGGGTGGCAAGCGGCACTGCACCTGGTAGCAAGTGGCACATTCACCTGACAAATAACCCGCCGCCAAATTCCCCATCAACCCCGAGATTACATTAACCCCCCGCCCCCCCATCTTTTTGGGGGGAAAGGTGAGAGAGGGGGTGTGTCCCTGAATGGCACTTTGGGATATGGTAGCACAGAAGTAGCAGGGCTTTGGAATGTGATATGTAAGCAAGATGGGGTCAGAGGGGACCTGTGGTGGGGTATGGCCCAGCCGATGAATCAAGAAGTTTGGAAAGCAATGCAGAAAGAATGGAAGGATTGGGGGGTGATCTAAGAAGATATAGTCACATAGAGGTCCAGAGGTTTGCAACTTGAGGCAGATAGGATGAAAGGATTGGGGGGTAGAGTTGCCACCTGTCCAGGATTCACCTGGACAGTTCGGGTTTGGAACCATGTGTCTGGGTTTAAGTATGCCTGAAACCTGGACACAGTATTCAGACAAAAATGTGGCTCAGATCAGGGCCGGATAGGAGGGTGAGGGGGGCACTATGCACGCCACATTACTATTCTCTTTGGAGTGCCCCAAGATGTTTCAGGTCTGTTACAATCCTATAGTGTATGCTAAAAAAAAAAAAATGTTTAGTTGTGCGCTTCTAAAGTGTTCGGGGTTGGCTTGAAGAAAAAGTGGCAACCCTATTGGGGGTGATCTAAGAAGATATAGTCACATAGAGGTCCAGAGGCAGGGAAGGGCTGGGCCAGGGGGCAGGGTGGCAATTGCCTCCCAGGCCGCCCTGACTTATGTTCAAAATGGCCGGCAGCCGCTGCCCGCTACCATTTTTTTTATTCTGGTCTAGGAAGTTGTGCCGGGGGCATGGCCACGGCGGCTGACCGCTAGCTGTTGCATTCCGGGAGTTGTAGTCCACGCTCAAGCTCCCGGTGGGTGGAAAACAGAGCAGCGCAGAGGAAACTACAACTCCCGGAGACTGGATTTTTGGAAGCAGGCAGAGTCAGGGTGTCCCAGGACGCAGGGCTGGGTGCTGGCTCCAACTTGACCCCGGGGCCAGGAGCATTACCCCCCAGGAGGCTGTGGCATGCAAGGACCTGCTGAGATCACTGGGGTGAGATCCTGAAACCCATAGCTGACCCCCCACCCCCCCCATACACCCCATGTAACCTGCCCCAGTGATCGATCAGGCTGCATTGATGGGCACTGGAGTTGGCTGCATTGAAAAACCAGATGGGCCATAGATGGTGAGCTGATTTGGCGGTTCAATGGCCACTTGACTGAACTTGCCCCCCAGGCCTAAGGCTGCCAGCCCTCCCCTGTCCAGATGTTTGGTAAGTGATGCAGATGTTGGGTGGACAAGGCCTGGGTAGCACCAGGCTGGGGCTGGACGTCCTGTAGGCAGGTCACAGGTTTGAGCAGTCGCTGGCAAGGTCACATTCATTGTCCCTGCAGAGGCTTCTGGCAGCAGTCTCTCTCGGAAAACTGTCTTCAAGCCTTCCTGAGCACAGCCGGTGACTGTGGACTGCAGTGCTCAGCAACCGCAGCGCCTGGGAATCAGACACAACCCTAAGCTCGTAGCCGGCATACGGCAATGCCAAGCCAGGGACAACAGCAAGTCCCAAGAACAATCCGCCTTGTTTCACGGGGCCGTGCAAAGGACGGGGATGACGTACAAAGAGCAACAACCCCGATCAGTACACGGACATTCTTTCTTTTTATTTCAGATTTTTTATTTATTTTTGTACCTTCCATGTAATCCAGAATTGGCCAAAACCCTGAAAGACGATACTTAGAAAATAACCGCAGATAGCCCTGAAAATAGATAGCGACAAGTATTTTCTGATTCTGCAAAGACAATTTGATAAGGATTGAGTAGCCAGCAGCAATGTGTAGACCCAGCATTATATAATGCGATATAATTATCATAGGCACAGTGCTGCAAATGTGAACCTTCCTGGTGTGTTAGCAGTGGATTCACGCCTTCCCGCATACACTTTCATGCATTTATTTAAATTTTTAAATAATCATGCATTTTTATGTGCTGCCTTATAGTTATTATTATACAGAATTTATATACCACAAACAGTTTGCACAGCACTTTACAATGTGAATCATCAGAAGGCTTTTATAACATGTTCTGCTGCATCAAAAAAGATGAGCAATACATCTCACAGATGTGAACGAGCTCTTTCTAAAACAATGGCCAACATATGCCTCTCTGCAATTTGGTGGGGAACGGGGGGATTTGGTGGTGGTGGGGATATAGAGGGATTGGTGGTGGTGGGGGATGGGGGGATTGGTGGCGGTGGTGGGGGATGGGGGGATTTGGTGGTGGTGGGGTATAGAGGGATTGGTGGTGGTGGGGGATGGGGGGATTGGTGGTGGTGGTGGTGGGGGATGGGGGGATTTGGTGATAGTGGTGGGGGATGGGGGACTTGGTGGTGGGGGACGGGGGATTGGTTGTGGTGGTAGGGGATGGGGGAGGATTTGGTGGTGGTGGGGTACAGAGGGATTGGTGATGGTGGGTGATGGGGGATTGGTGGTGGTGGGGAACGGGGGGATTGGCGGTGGTGGGGGACTTGGTGATAGTGGTGGGGGACTTGGTGGTGGGGGACAGGGGGATTGGTTGTGGTGGGGGATGGGGGGATTTGGTGGTGGGGTATAGAGGGATTGGTGGTGGTGGGGGATGGGGGGATTGGTGGTGGTGGTGGGGAACGGGGGGGATTTGGTGGTGGTGGGGTATAGAGGGATTGGTGGTGGGGGATGGGGGGATTGGTGGCGGTGGTGGGGGATGGGGGGATTTGGTGATAGTGGTAGGGGACGGGGGACTTGGTGGTGGGGGACGGGGGGATTGGTTGTGGTGGTAGGGGACGGGGGGAGGATTTGGTGGTGGTGGGGTACAGAGGGATTGGTGATGGGGGATTGGCGGCGGTGGTGGGGAACTGGGGGATTGGCGGTGGTGGGGACGGGGGGACTTGGTGATAGTGGTGGGGGACATGGTGGTGGGGGACGGGGGATTGGTTGTGGTGGTGGTGGGGGACGGGGAGATTTGGTGGTGGTGGGGTATAGAGGGATTGGTGGTGGTGGGGGATGGGGGGATTGGTGGTGGGGGACGGGGGAATTTGGTGGTGGTGGTGGGGTATAGAGGGATTGGTAATGGTGGGTGATGGGGGATTGGCGGCGGTGGTGGGGAACGGGGGGGATTGGCGGTGGTGGGGACGGGGGACTTGGTGATAGTAATGGGGGACTTGGTGGTGGGGGACGGGGGGATTGGTTGTGGTGGTGGTGGGGGACGGGGAGATTTGGTGGTGGTGGGGTATAGAGGGATTGGTGGTGGTGGGGGATGGGGGGATTGGTGGTGGGGGACGGGGGGATTTGGTGGTGGTGGTGGGGTATAGAGGGATTTGGTGTTGGTGGGGGATGAGGGGATTGGTGGTGGTGTTGGTGGGGGATGGGGGGATTTGGTGGTGGTGGTGAGGGATGAGGAGGATTTGGTATTGGTGGGGGATGAGGGGATTGGTGGTGGTGGTGGGGAACGGGGGGATTGGCGGTAGTGGGGGACGGAGGCACTTGGTGATAGTGGTGGGGGACGGGGGGGGACTTGGTGGTGGTGGGGTTTTGAGGACGTTATGTGAATGGTGGCGGGTGCTGCGGTCTTTAATATTTGAAGTCATTGTCCTTGAGCAAGTATGCAAATCCAGAAGAGAAGTCAGATGTCCTTATCTGGGTCCGTGGTCAGAAACTCAAAGAATTGGCATGATGGCCAGGCAAGCAGCATTTTCAGAAGGAGGCCAGGCAGTTACGCAGCCTCCTTAGTTCTCACATGACAGGTTTCCTGTAAAGGGCACTTTCAGGAAGGCACATTTCATCATGTGTGACAAGTGATCAGTCCCCGGGGGTCAGACAAGGAGGAAACCATTGATCTGTGCAATGATCTGACCGTTCTCCTCCATCTCTCCTCTCTGCAGTCAATGCGATAATATTATAACTGGAGACCACAGCCCACCGCCCCAGAGACATCAGTGCGCAGTGCTGGGACTTGTGGTTATAGCCTGCCAGCTTCCGGGACTGGCAGGCTATACACCTTAGCACAGAGGGCCTTTGCCCACTGATCCATCTGAAATGTTGTGGGGTCAAGGATCTGAAAGTAATACGATTGTACATGCAGATTGTAGCGTGTGTGGCCAACCTAAAGGACATCCTACATCGGAGGATCCGTATGTTAGAAGTTTAATGTGCAACAGTCAGCTAGCTATTGAATGACGGAGGATCAGTAAATATGATACAGGATGAGAATATGGGTCAGTGTGTGAGGAGCAAAGCAAGTATCAGTGAGTAAGTGATAGAGCTAGTTTGTGGATGTGGATCAGTGAGTAAGATACCACATGAGTATATGCAATGATAAATTACAGGATAATAATATTGACTGGAGAGTAAGAGAACAAGAACATAAATGACTTTATAAGAAAGAGAATGTGGCTTGGTAGTTAAGTGAGAATATGGACTACTATCTCATACACATTTTGCAGCTTAATTGTGCGATATGACATCATAATGTGGATCAGTGAAAAAGACAGAGGGTACATTTGGATCAGTGAGTACGTTAAAGGGCTAGTCTGAGGGTCGGAGAGTAATATACTAAATGTGACTGGGGATTAATAAACAGGATGCCAAGGGAGGACATGGATTTTTTTAAATACATGCTGGTAGCATGGCTTGGTGTGTAGGAGAACACGAATAGGGATCTTTTTGCAAGAGGCAAAAGTTAAGTGAAAATGTGAGCAATTGGATCTCTAAGACACATGTAACTTACCCTTAAGATATTGTATTGGAATGTGGGTCAGTGAAAAAGACAGAGGGAACATATGGATCAGTGAATACGTTATAAGGCCAGCCTGGGGATCAGTGAGTAAGACAATTAGGTAGATTCACGTAGGTTGGCCTAAAATTAGGACGGCCTAGCCTAGTCTTTTTAGGCTACACCGCCGTAAATTATTTAGGCTAGTAGTGATTCTCAAACCACTTACCTGCTAATTTTCGGCGGCGTAGCCTAAAACAAGCGGGCGTAAGCGCGCCTAATTCAAATGACTGGGAGGGGGGCGTGTTGTATGGAAATGAGGCTTGACCTCACGTTTTTTGACGTTTTTTGTCACTGCGCATGCGCCGGGTGACTACATTTCCCAGTGCGCATTGCGGCTAAGTAGGCCGTACGGGCCTATTGATTTCGAAGCGTACGTAAACGACGTAAATCCCGATTCGCAGATGACTTGCTCAAAAGACGTAAAAAATTCGAACCTCGCAGCGGGAACGGCGGCCATACTTAACATTGTTATTCCACCTCATAGGTGGAATAACTTTAGGCGGCCTAACGCGTACGGAAACAACGTTGATCGACTGCGGCGGGCTCGCGTTCGTTCGGGGATTGGCGTAAATTCATTTACATAATCTAGGCCGGCCGCAATGTAAGCGCCACCTAGCGGTAAGCCAAAACATTGCAATCTAAGATAGGACGGCGCAAGCCACCCTATCTTAGATATGTTTAAGTGTATCTCTGTTAGAGAATACACTTAAACATAGGTCGGTGCAGATTCAGTTAGGTCGGCTTATCTGTAGATAAGCCGGCCTAACTCTTTGTGAATCTACCTAAATAAGTCTGAATGTGGATCAGTGAATAAGATGCCAACAGAGGACATTTTTTTTTTAAATACAAGTTGATAGTATTGCCTGGGGGGGTAAGAGAACAAAACAGGCATCACTGTGCAGGAGACAGAATAACAATGTGGCTTAGTGGTTAAGTTAAAAATTAGCAATTGAATATCTAAGACACACTGTAGCTTAATTGTAACATATTGAATCGAAATGTGGGGCAGTGAAAAAGACAGATAGTACATATAGATCAGTGATTAAGTTATAATGCTAGCCAGGGGTTTGGTGAGTAATATTACTAAGTGTGAATCTTGATCAGTGATTCCAAAAGCAAAGGGGGGCATTGATTTTTAAAATACAATTTGACAGCGTGGTTTGGTGGGTAAAAAAAAAAAAAACATTAACAAAATTAGGACATTTATTTTATTTTTTAAAGATAAGCTGATAGTATTGCTTAAGGGGTAAGAGAACAAAAACAGGGATCGCTATGCAAGAGGCAGAATACCAATGTGACTTGGTGGTTAAGGTCAAATATGAGAAACTGGATTGTCTAAGACATACTGTAGCTTATTTGTAAGATATGGGATCAAAATGTGGGTCAGTGAAAAAAAAAACAGGGTACATATGGATCAGTGAGTAAGTCAAGATGGTGGCCAAGGGGTTAGTATGTAACATACTAAGCTAAATGTGGATCAGTGAATATGATTCCAAAAGAGGACATGAGTTTTTCAAATTCAAGGGGTCTTCAAAAAGATTCCGCAATTGTTTATATTTAATAAAAAAGTAAAAAAAAAAAGTGCAGACACTTTTTGAAGAACCCTCATACAAGTTGATATCATGGCCTGGTGGGAAAAAGAACAGGGATTGCTTAGTAACATACAGAATAGCAACATGGCATGTCTGAGAGTCCGTGAGTAGGAATAGGATACTAGGTGTAAATGTGGATCAATGAACAAAATGCCAAAAGGGAACATAGATGTTTTTGGAAAATACAAGTTGATGGTATTTCTTGGGGCGTGGGAGGGGGTTGTTAGGGATAGCCTAAGGACCAGTGAGTAAGATGGTAAGTTTGAATGTGGATCAGTGAATAAGATGCCAAAAGAGGACATTTATTTTATTTTTTAAATATAAGCTGATAGTATTGGGGGGGGGGGGGTAAAAGAACAAAAAACAGGGACCATTGTGCAGGAGGCAGAATACCAATGTGACTTAGTGGTTAAGGCTAAATATGAGCAATTGGATGTCTAAGACACGCTGTGGCTTAATTGTAAGATATGGGATCAAAATGAGGGTCAGTGAAAAAGAAAGATGGTACATAAGGATCAGTGAGTAAGTTAAGGAGCTAGCCAGGGGATTGGTAAGTAATATACAAAGCTGAATGTGGATCAGTGAATATGATTCCATAAGAGGACATGGGTTTTTCCAATACAGGGAGACTTCAAAAAGTGGTCACACTTTTTTATACTTAATAGAGTTAAAAAAGTGTGAACACTTTTCGAAGAACCCTGGTACAAGTTGATATTGTGGCCTGGTGGGTAAAAGAACATTAACATGGATTGCTTAGCAACAGACAGAATAGCAATCTGGTATGCCTGAGAGTCAGTGAGTAGGAATAGGATACTTGGTGTAAATGTGGATCAATAAATAAAATGCCAAAAGGGAATATAGATTTTGTTTGAAAATACAAGTTGGCTTGGGGGGGGGGGGGGGGTGGGAGGATTTGTTTGGGATAGCCTAAGGGCCAGTGAGTAAGATGGTAAGTTTGAATGCGGATCAGTGAATAAGATGCCAAAAGAGGACATTTATTTTATTTTTAAAATATAAGCTGATAGTATTGCTTGGGGACAAAGAGAACTTAAACAGGGACCACTGTGCAAGAGGCAACATACCAATGTGACTTAGTGGTTAAGGCAAAATATGAGCAACTAGGGGCCAGATTCACGTAGGAGGGCGTATCTTTGTGCGGGCGTAGTGTATCCTATTTACGCTACGCCGCTGCAACTTTGACAGCCATGTACCGTATTCACAAAGCACTTGCTCCATAAGTTGCGGCGGCGTACCGTAAATTGGCTGGTGTAAGCCCGCATAATTCAAAGTAGGCTGGTCTGGGGCGTGTTGTATTGAAATGAATCGTGACCCCACGTAAATGACGCGCCTAACGAACGGCGCATGCGCGCGCATGCTCAGTATCACGTCGAATTTTCTCCCTAAGATACGTCAGCTCAATGCTTAGTCGACGTGAACGTAACCTACGCCAATCCCCATTGAGGGACGACTTACGCAAACGACGTAAAATACGACGCTGTTTCCGACGTTTCCGACGTCCATACCTAACATGACTTACCCCTGCTTTATGAGGGGTAAAGTTACGCCGGACATACGCCTTACATAAACGGCGTAGCTAAATCCGACGGGCGCAAGTACGTTTCTGAATCGGCGTATCTACCTCATTTGCATATTTGACACGAAAATATACGGAAGCGCCCCTAGCGGGCAGCGTAAATATGCACCCAAGATACGACGGCGTATCTGATTCTTTGAATCAGGCGCCAAGATACGACGCCTCACATTCAGACTTACGACGGCGTATCTGGAGATACGCCGTCGTAAGTTGTTTGTGAATCCGGGCCCTGATGTCTAAGACAAGTTGTAGCTTAATTGTAAGATATAGGATTGAAATGCAGGTGCGTTTGAAAAAGAGACAGTAAATATGGATCAGTATGGGAACATAGATTTTTCTTTTTTATATACAAGTTAATAGCATGGCCTGGTGGGTAAGAGAAGAGCAACGCGGATTACTTTGCAAGAAACAGAATAACAATGTGACTTTGTGAATAATGCCTAGTACACACGATAGGATTTATCCGCGGATACGGTCCTCCGGACCGTTTCCGCGGATAAATCCTCTGAGGATTTTTATCCGATGGAGTGTACACACCATCGGATCGAAATCCGTGCCGAATTCCCATCGCGATGACGTGTCGCGCCGTCGCCGCGATGATGACGCGGCGACGTGCGCGACGCTGTCATATAAGGAATTCCACGCATGCGTCGAATCATTACGACGCATGCGAGGGATGGGTTCGGACGGATCGATCCGGTGAGTCTGTACAGACCACCGGATCGATCCGCTGGAGCCGATTCCAGCGGATAGATTTCTTAGCATGCTAAGAAATTTTTATTCGCTGGAAATCGGTCGGCCCAAAATATATCCGCGGATAAATATCCGCTGGATCGTACACACCACAGGATCTATCGATCCTCTCGTGTGTACGGGGCCTTAGATGGGTGATGATCTTTGGATGTCTTAGACACGGAATGTGGATCAGTGGGTTAGGCACAGGACAAGAGCTGATGAAAACATGGACTGGTGAGTAAGACACAGCAATTGAGTTCAAGAGAAGGACAGAGGATAATTGAGTGGATCATAACAGGAAACTGTGAGCTGCATATGTTAATTAATATTCCGGTTCATTATGGAAAAGATGATTAAGGTTTGTGTCATAATTATTTGAACTGTCCCCAGAGAGGGAGGGGGATGGGAGCGCGTTCATTATGGAGAAAGAAAAGTGTGCGCACAGTGAAATATAGAGGTGGAAATCATTTGGCTTTTAGAGAATTGTTTGGCTGCATTTGTGGCCGCGGCTTTTTTCATTTTCTCTGAGACATTTTACTTATTTTGTGTCTGGAAATGTAACCACCATCTGGCTGATGAGTAGCGGTCCTGTATATACCGCGGAAATAAGTTACAAAGTATCAAATCCGAGATTCTTCCGTTTTGATCATCACTAAGGATGAGCTTCAGATCTACGTTGAACATGAGTTGGTATTGAACCCAGTTTGTTTGCAGTTCGGCAAACATATGAACAAATTGGCCACGCCCCCGGCCAACCCCCCCTCACCCCCCACCGTCTGGTGTTTGTAGCACTATTGGGGTAAAATGACAAATCCACACTGGGGTTTGTTTGTAGACAAACTACCCTGGGTGACATGCTGGGTGATGTCCCTAAAAAAAATTGTCATAACCATATTTGGTCAATGACGTCACTCTGCTTTCCCAGCTGGCTACAGTTTCCGACTGAGGTTCCGGTAGCGACGGATAAAGATTTTCTGAATTAATGATTGTCATTGAATTTACATTGGAGATATTATTTTTATTTTTTTCTAAAAGAGAACTGTCTTCATGGTGTGGGTGAGCTTATTTATTTTATTTTTTATTTTTTGTGAATGAGTAGCAGGGGGTACGATGTACACATTCTGATCCAGGATGTAGGGGATGAGGCCTTTGCACCAATCAAAATTTGGACAAAGTGCCTTGTAGTATTTAATGCATGTGGCCTGGAATTTTTCAGGATGGGGGCCATGCCTGGATAATAATCTTTGGAATATTTAGGGGGATCCCATCCCATTTTTTTTATGTGGGGGATGAGGCCTTTGCACCAGTCAACATAATGATAAGATGCCTTGAGTGCCCTCCCAGTGTTGAGTGCATGTGGCCTGGTATTTTTCAGAATGGGGGGGCCACCCAAGCTACATGGCTAGTTAAGGGCCTTTGGAATATTTAGGGGGATCCCACCCCATGTTTTTTAATGTGGGGATAAGGCCTTTGCACAAATAAACATAGGGATTAGGTGCCTTTCCAGGATGGCCTCACAGTGTTGAATTCATGAGGCCTGGTATTTTTCAGGACGTGGGCCACCCAAGCTACATGTCTAGTTAAGGGCCTTTGGAAAATGTTATAGGGGATTCCGCCATATTTATTTTATGTGGGGGATGAGGCCTTTGCACCAGTCAACATAATGATAAGATGCATTGAGTGGTCTCCCACTGTTGAGTGCATGTGGCCTGGTAATTTTCAGGATGGGGGCCACCCAAGCTACATGCCTAGTTAGGGGCCATTGGAATATTTAGGGGGATTCCACCCCATATTTTATGTGGGGATAAGGCCTTTGCACAAATTAACATAGGGACTAGGTGCCTTGCCAGCCTCCCAGTGGCCAGGATGGCCTCACAGTGTTGAATGCATGTGGCCTGGTATTTTTTAAGGAAACCAATAGGACCGCGCGGCGTACTTTGACGCAATGCACACTGGGATATGTAGGCGGACGGCGCATGCGCCGTTCGTAAAATACGTCAATCACGTAAGGTCACCCCCCATTAGCATAAAACCCGCTTCCTCAGCCGAATTTGAATTATGCGCGCTTACGCCCGATTTATGCTACGCCGCCGTAACTTAGCAGGCAAGTACTTTGTGAATCATGTACTTGCCTCGCTAACTTACGTCGGCGTAGTGTAAATGCCATACGCTTACACCGCCGCAACTATGCGCCCGCCTACCTGAATCCACCTATTTGTTTATAAATAATAGACCCCTAAGTATTTGTGAATATAAAGCAGACCCTGCAATGGCCCTGTCTTTTATTATTTATTTATTTTTATTAAATAATCACCTTAAGTTAAGGGTGGAGCTTATACAAAAGGATAATATCGGTCAGGAAATGGTGATATCTAAATACGGCCCTGATAACATCCTCAGCTTCGAAGGGGTTAAGTAGCTGCAGCAGCTTCCGGGGCAAAAAGCCAGATATTGATAATTGTTAGAGAATTCACAAAAAAAGACGAGAGAGCGAATCGTGAAAATAAACAAAGCAGCCGAAGCAGGGAGCTCGCTTGGTAAAAATTATAATCAGGGTAGACGGCGGAACCTGCTGTGCGGAGATCAGACGGAGGGGGCGGATTAATGAAAAGCCCGGGGACCTGGAGGAGAGCGGATCGCCCGATAGTCCCGCGTAGGGCTGGAAGGGGACGCAGCTGAAAAGTGGCAATCCAAGGAAACCTCTCATTATCCCTGCGCTGGTCTCTAATTATCATGGGGCTGCAACAAAGGAAAAGCTTTTTCATCTGTAAAACATTTTTCTTCATATCAAGCAAAGTTAACCACTTAAGACCCGGACCTTTAGGCAGGTAAAGGACCCGGACATTTTTTTTTGCGATTCGGCACTGCGTCGCTTTAACTGACAATTGCGCGGTCGTGCGACGTGGCTCCCAAACAAAATTAGCGTCCTTTTTTTCCCACAAATAGAGCTTTCTTTTGGTGGTATTTGATCACCTCTGCGGTTTTTATTTTTTGCGCTATAAACAAAAATAGAGCGACAATTTTGAAAAAAGTGCAATATTTTTTACTTTTTGCTGTAATAAATATCCCCCAAAAACATAAACATTTTTTTTTCCTCAGTTTAGGCCGATACGTATTCTTCTACCTATTTTTGGTAAAAAAAAAATCGCAATAAGCGTTTATCGATTGTTTTGCGCACAATTTATAGCGTTTACAAAATAGGGGATAGTTTTATTGCATTTTTATTAATTATTTATTTTTTTTTACTACTAATGGCGGCGATTCTTTTCGTGACTGCGACATTATGGCGGACACGTCGGACAATTTTGACACATTTTTGGGACCATTGTCATTTTCACAGCAAAAAATGCATTGGGCCAGATTCAAGAAGCAATTGCGCCCGTGTAACCATAGGTTACACGGCGCAATTGCTTACTTGCTCCGGCGTAGCGAATGCTCCTGATTCAGGAACATCGCTACGCCGACTGCAGACTAAAATCTGCGCGGCATAAGGCTCTTATGCCACGCAGATTTTAGGCTGCATTCTAGCGAAAACCGCTAGGGGGCGCTCCCATTGTGATCTGTGTATAGTATGCAAATTGCATATTAACACTGATTCACAAACTTGCGCTGGCCCTGCGTACGCAAATTACGTAATTTGTGTACGTCGGGTTTCGCGCAACATTACACATCCTAATAGCAGGCGCAGCCAATGCTATAGGATGGCCACGTTCCCGCGTCGCGACGTTCAAATTTTACGTCGTTTGCGTAAGTGGATCGTGAATGGCGCTGGACGCCATTCACGTTCACTTTGAAGCAAATGATGTCCTTGCGACGTCATTTGCCGCAATGCACGTCGGGAAAGTTTCCCGACGGAGCATGCGCTCTACGCTTGGCGCGGGAGCGCGCCTAATTTAAATGATTCCCGCCCCCGGTCACTACCGTCAGTGTATGTAGGTCAGTGTATGTAGGTCAGGCAGGTCAATGTATGTAGGTCAGGTGGGTCAGTGTACGTAGGTCAGTGTACGTAGGTCAGTGTATGTAGGTCAGGTAGGTCAGTGTATTTAGGTCAGATAGGTCAGTGTACGTAGGTCAGTGTACGTAGGTCAGTGTATTTAGGTCAGATAGGTCAGTGTACGTAGGTCAGATAGGTCAGTGTACGTAGGTCAGATAGGTCAGTGTATGTAGGTCAGGTAGGTCAGTGTATGTAGGTCAGTGTACGTAGGTCAGTGTACGTAGGTCAGTGTATGTAGGTCAGTGTTTGTAGGTCAGTGTACGTAGGTCAGTGTATGTAGGTCAGTGTACGTAGGTCAGTGTATATAGGTCAGTGTATGTAGGTCAGTGTACGTAGGTCAGTGTATATAGGTCAGTGTATGTAGGTCAGTGTACGTAGGTCAGTGTATGTAGGTCAGTGTATGTAGATCAGTGTATGTAGGTCAGTGTACGTAGGTCAGTGTACGTAGGTCAGTGTACGTAGGTCAGTGTATGTAGGTCAGTGTACGTAGGTCAGTGTATATAGGTCAGTGTATGTAGGTCAGTGTATGTAGGTCAGTGTACGTAGGTCAGTGTACGTAGGTCAGTGTATGTAGGTCAGTGTATGTAGGTCAGTGTACGTAGGTCAGTGTACGTAGGTCAGTGTACGTAGGTCAGTGTATGTAGGTCAGTGTACGTAGGTCAGGTAGGTCAGTGTATTTAGGTCTGATAGGTCAGTGTATATAGGTCAGGCAGGTCAGTGTATATAGGTCAGGCAGGTCAGTGTATATAGGTCAGTGTATGTAGGTCAGTGTACGTAGGTCAGTGTATGTAGGTCAGTGTACGTAGGTCAGTGTATGTAGGTCAGTGTACGTAGGTCAGCGTATGTAGGTCAGTGTACGTAGGTCAGTGTACGTAGGTCAGTGTATGTAGGTCAGTGTATTTAGGTCTGATAGGTCAGTGTATATAGGTCAGGCAGGTCAGTGTATATAGGTCAGGCAGGTCAGTGTATGTATGTCAGGCAGGTGAGTTTCTTGGTCAGCATTGATGGGCACTGGTAAGCCACACAACCCCACCGCCCAGACAAGAAAAAAGCCTGCACCACATACACCACCTACCCCACCCCCCAGACGCTCTCCATCCAATCTGACAAATGTCCCTCTCTAGGGCCCAGATTCACAAAGATTTACGACGGCGTATCTCTAGATACGCCGTCGTAAGTCCGAATGGCTGCCGTCGTATCTATGCGCTTGATTCATAGAATCAGTTACGCATAGATTTGGCCAAGATACGAGCGGCGTAAGTCTCCTACGCCGTCGTATCTTGGGTTGCAATAATTGCGCTGGCCGCTAGGTGGCGCTTCCTTGATTTCCGCGTCGAATATGTAAATGAGCAAGTTACGCCGATTCACGAACGTACGTACGCCCGTCGCAATTAGTTACGCCGTTTACATAAGACATACCCCGACGTAAAGATAAAGCATGTCTCCAGGTGGCGAAGCATGGACGTCGGAACAAGCGTATCTTTTTACGTCGTTTGTGTAAGTTGTACGCGAATAGGGCTACGTGTAAATTACGTTCACTTCACAGGCATTGAGCCGACGTATCTTTGGGTGTAAATACGACGTGATACTGAGCATGCGCCGTTCGTTCGGCCATGCATCTACACGGGGTCAAGCCTTAATTTAAATACAACACGCCCCCTACCAGCCTACTTTGAATTACGCGCGCGTACGCCGGCCCATTTACGCTACGCCGCCGTAACTTAGGACGCAAGTGCTTTGTGAATACAGCACTTGCCTCTCTAAGTTGCGGCGGCATAGCGTAAATACGATACGCTACGCCCGCACAACGTAGAGCGGCCGTACGTAAAATCTAGGGGCCACATTCACAAAGAGATACGACAGTGTATTATCTCCAGATACACCATCGTATCTCTGACTTACACTGGTCCTATCTATGCGCCTGATTCATAGAATCAGTTACGCATAGATAGGGCTAGATCCGACAGTGTTACACTGTCGGATCTTTTTTTAAATTTAAAAATGGCGCCGGGGGCGTTCCCGCTGATTTACGATACATAATATTTAAATCAGCGCGATACGCAAATTCACGAAGGTACGCGGACCCGTCGCAGTGTTCTTACGTCTTTCTGTAGCGGTTTTCCGTCGTATACTTACCCCTTCTTTTATCAGGCGCAGCCAATGTTAAGTATAGCCGGCGTTCCCGCACCGAATTTGAATTTTCCTACGTCGTTTGCGTACGCCGATTCACGAACACGTGCGTCGCAAGTCCCGCTCACGTCGCAACCACTGACGTCCTAGTGACGTCAGTGGGAGCAATGCACGCCGGGAAATTCTACGGACGACGCATGCGCATTTAAATCAGCGCGGGAACGCGCCTGATTTAAATATGACACTCCCCTAGCCGCGGAATTTGAATTCCGCTGGGGGATTTAGGATCCGCCGTCGCAAGTTTGGAGGTAAGTGGTTTGTGAATTAGCCACTTGCCTCCTAAACTTGCGGGAGCGGATCTTAATTCACGTAGATCGAGCGGATCTATAGATCCGCTGAGCTACGTGAATCTGGCCCTAGGCCTAGATGTGCAGAGCTGGGACATCCCCAAAAAGACTTGCAGATGTAATTGCAGGGAACGGCGGTTCTACAAAGTTTTGACTCAGGGGGGGGCGCCATACAAATGTACCCCCCACACTTTTCACATATTTATTTGTAAAAATATTTAAAAACCATTTATAATTTTCCTTCCAATTCCACAGTACGAATACTTTTTGAAGGCTATGTACTTCGAGGGGCACTGCATGGTGGATAGAGGAGAACAGGCTGCAGTGCCTTGAGTTCTGTCCTTTCACATGGATACACTTCTTGTTTACTACTCCTTTAAACTTCCTTCCGTTACCAGTGAATATCTTGTTTGTTGTTTCTAATTATACCCGCCCGCGGCGGCAATGTGGTCTGGCTAGCAGAATTTTTAGTGATAGAGCTGGACTCTGTGGGCAGAAGGACATTCTGACATAACATCCATACCACACGTGGGCAAATGTGTCTCCGGAATGCCATAAATCCCCGGTGACAGAATGACGTCGCAAGTTGAACTTGCCTCCAAGCTGTCCCCCTTCCCGCAGAGCCCCCGTCTTAGCCACCCTCTCGTATTTTGCGCTAATTAAAATGTGTTTTCTGATTTTTTCTTACAGAGCTCCACTTCTTCCTGACGGACCAACTCCCCCCGCCCTGCCCCTCGAGGACCTGAATGATATACCCTCCACCTTCCGAAGAAGAGCTTTGGGCAGGGCGAGCGGGGGGCGCCTTCCAACTAAATCTAAAATTAGCCCCCCTGCGAAACGGTCATCTGGGGATCGAGTGACACCTTCTAGAAGAGGAACACGAGAAGGAGGGGGGGGGCGGGGGCCAGGACCAGACGGGGAAAGAGAACAGAAAACACAGGAGGACTTGGAGGGATTCTACGCTTTGCAACCCCCAATAATAAGAAGAGGACGTGGATATGTAACAAATATAGGAACCCAACGAGCCGTGATAGGATCAAAAATTATAAACTCGTAAAACAGAACATTTTAAAGAAGGGGGGATTCCTAAGCCCCCCAGGTCTCGACTAACGGGTTCCAATTTCCGCAAAGGACTTTATTAATGGCCCAAGTCATGGACTACTGGCTGGTGTTGTTACTTTGCCTTATGGCAGGTAAGTGACTTTCTTGTGCTGTTTTATGACTATAGTGGCAATGTTAGGCCAAAACACCTGTGAGAGATTGAGAGATGCCCCCCGTCTTAACCCCTTCACTTGTTTATGATATTGGCACAGTAGGTTGATGTTAGAGTTTAACCTCCAAATGCAATGAGAATGCAATCCTATCTTTTGAGAATGTAAACCACGACCATGGTGGTGACAGCTTTCCTCTTGTCATGTTCAGTGTTGTTGACGGCATCATGGATGACATTCTCGAGGAAAGCCTGAAAGCCTTGGCTACTCTGTGGGTCTCCTTGGAGATGAGTCCAAAAAATGCACTTGACACCCCCAGTGTGGGCCAAAGTTTGATGGTGGGTTTCATGATACCCAGGATGTCAGGGGAGGGCTGGCAGCTTTAGGCCTGGGGGGCAAGTTCAGTCAAGTGGCCATTGAACCGCCAAATCAGCTCACCATCTATGACCCATCTGGTTTTTCAATGCAGCCTCACCAGTGCAGCCAACTCTAGTGCCCATCAATGCAGCCTGATCGATCACTGGGGCAGGTTACATGGGGTGTATGGGGGGAATGGGGGGTCAGCTATGGGTTTCAGGATCTCACCCCAGTGATCTCAGCAGGTCCTTGCATGCCACAGCCTCCTGGGGGGGGGGGGGCGGTAATGCTCCTGGCCATGGGGTCAAGTTGCAGCCAGCACCCAGCCCTGCGTCTCGACTCCCTGGGACACCCTGCCTCTGCCTGCTTCCAAAAATCCAGTCTTCGGGAGTTGGAGTTTCCTCTGCGCTGCTCTGTTTTCCACCCACCGGGAGCTTGAGCGTAGACTACAACTCCCGGAATGCAACAGCTAGCGGTCGGCCGCCGTGGCCATGCCCCCGGCCCAACTCCCTAGACCAGAATTAAAAAAATGGTAGCGGGCAGCGGCTGCCGGCCATTTTGAACATAAGTCAGGGCGGCCTGACCTGACTTGCCACCCTGCCCCCTGGCCCAGCCATCCCCTGAAGGATGTTGTTCCAGAGCAGTGGTTCTCAACCTCAGTCCTCAAGTACCCCCAACGGGCCACGTTTTAAGGTTTTTCTTTACTTTGCACAGCTTCTTTAAATCAATATCAACGACATGGTATTGATAAGAGCTTTATCTAAGGGAAGTTCCCAAAACATGGCCCGTTGGGGGTACTTGAGGACTAAGGTTGAGAACCTCTGTTCCAGGGCACCTTCTTGTTGCGCTTAGCACCTCCTTTCCCCAGTGCCTTCCCTCCTTTACTGCAGCCAGACATTTTGGATTTCTTCAGGCAAACTGATATTGGCACAGTGGTATAACCCAAAATGGGAAATCCAAAATGTTTGAGTTATCAACGGCCTAATACCCCGTACACACGATCGTTTTTCCCGTCAGAAAAAGTCAGACGAGAGTTTTGGTCTTGAATCCCCGACCGTGTGTATGCTCCATCTGACTTTTTCCAACGGAAAATCTGCCCGGAAAAAGAGAGAGAGCAGGTTCTCTATTTTACCGTCGGGAAAAAAATACGATCAGAATTTCTGATCGCGTGTACAAATCCCAACGCGCTAAATTCTGACGCATGTTCAGAAACAAATCGACGCATGCTCAGAGGCATAGAACTTAATTTTCTCGGCTCGTCGTAGTCTTTTACGTCACCGCGTTCTTGGCAGTCAAAAGTTCACCGAACTTTTGTGTGACCATGTGTATGCAAGGCAGGCTTGAGCAGAATTCCGTCGGAAAAACCATGCAAGTTTTTTCTAACAGGAATTCCGCTACGTACGGGGAATAAGAGGGAATATCCTCGCACTTTATAGAGATCTCTGACTTCCTGCTGTATTCAGGATTCCCAAAACTCGGCCATATTCAGCAAGCAGGCTTTGATTTTAGTTTGGCTCTTTTAGTTTGGCTCTTCTCCTGGAGAATAGATGCCCCCGTCTTAAGTCCTTTACTTGCTCATGATATTGGCACAGTGGTCCAATCCAAAATGGGAAATCCCAAATTGGGAAAACCAAAATCCCAAATTTCCCCCAATTTTGAGTTGACATTTACTCTTACTTCCTCTGATGTACATGATTACCAAAACTCGGCCACACTCAACAAGCAGGCTTTGACTTTGCCTTGAAATGTAGCTCTTCTCCTGAATAAAAGATGCCCCCCCTTCTTAATTCCTTTACTCGCTCATGATATTGGCACAGTGGTCCAATCCAAATTGGGAAATACACAATTTTGAGTTGACATCTCCTCTTACTTCACGCTGTGTCCAGGATTATCAATATCCGGCCACAGTCAACAGGCAGGCTTTGACTTACTCAGCAAGCAGGCTTTGATTTAAGTTTGGCCCTTCTCCTGAAGAAGAGATGGCCCTGTCTTAATTCCTTTACTTGCTCATGATATTTGCACAGTGGTCCAATCCAAATTGGGAAATCCCCAATTTTGAGTAGACATCTCCTCTTACTTCCTGTGATTTACATGATTACCAAAACTCGGCCACACTCAACAAGCAGGCTTTGACTTTTCCTTGAAGTGAAGCTCTTCTCCTGGAGAAGAGATGCCCTCTTCTTAAGGCCTTCGCTCCCACATGATATTGGCACAGTGGTCCAAACCAAACTGAGTGTCATGGATATGCAACAAAGTCTGCCTGCTTACCTGATCTCCATGTGTTCATTAGAGGCCTGACCCTCCTTCTGACTGTCTCTTATCACCTTCCTCCCTGTATGGCTCCACCCTAGGCCATCCCAGGAAGCCTATATTAACCATTGCACTGCTAGTCTGCTTCGCTGTTCAACAGTGTTGTTTGCTAAGTTCCTGTCGGCAGTGTGCTACGATCATCTTCCTGTGACTATTCCTGTTTGCCTGTGCCCCTGACCATTTGCCTGTTCCTCGGTTACCCCTGTCTGCCTGTTGCCCTGACCTCGGCCTACCCATCACCACCGTTTGTCCTGCTGGCTGCTTCCCCTCTCTCCCTGCAGAGTGTGACCTAGGGGATCCCGGGGGTCGCGACCTGGATCCAGTTGTGGCCAAGGCCATTCTCACCACTAGAGGCTCTGGTGAACACAAAACTGGGTCTTAGACTCCGCGCCCTGGGTGATCTTGGGTTCCCGCTTTCTCTCTGCTAGCAGCAGTCGGCTATAGGGTTCACTACCCCGTGGTGCATCCCTGACCCCAACAGGGTGCACTTGTCACCTGGCTACGGGTGACCTGACACTGAGAAATCCCAAATTTTGATTAAAAACCATCTATCTTCACCTGACCCAAAAACCTAATCCCTAATTTGAACAACATGTTTAATGGAAAACCATAACCTGACTGTAATACTAACTGTGAGATGGGCTAAATTAATTCTCCGACATGCTGGAAAATACAATCTGTCAGTTTGGTCCCTTTTTCCTCACACAAGTTGAATGCAGCTACTAGTTGCCTCAAATAAGAGATCTAGTTGTGGACCAATAAGACTAAACAACTCTGAACTTGCATTCATAGGACTGAGCAGAATTGATCTTTGGTGGACCACCAAACCTGTCATAGATCTGAACTTTATTACCATTACTGCTCTAAAAAAAATTGTCTTTTAGAGGGTCTATCATATATTATTTGCTCCTGGATCTTCGTAAGTGTGGTCCAGGCTTACCAGAAATTGCCCACTTTCAGCAAGCAGGCTTTGACTTGTTCTGGAGGTGCCCTAGGGTTCAACAGAACATTGGTTGGGAATATCCTTTCTCAATATTTTTCCCCAACTGGAACCCCTAAAATAGTTTTTAGGTCCTGAGGAATCCCCCTTACACTGGTGGTTAGTGGGAAGAATACAACTTCTTACGGTGGTATTCAGAATGCAACCCTTTCTGAAAACGTAGACATAACGTAGACATCACTGTTGTCACGCTGGCTCTGTCAATTGGCATTGGCCTTGGAACTGCAGTGGGCAAAATAATTATTTGATCCCCTGCAGGTTTTGTAAGTTTGCCCATTTACAAAGAAATGATCAGTCTATTATTTTTTTCATAGGTGAATCTTATATGATAGAGACAGAATATCGACCATATGGCCGGGGAGAAATCGCATCCCAAGCTGGCCCATTTTACTCATTGAATCCAATGTTAAACCCAAATTTTTATGGGTGAATCTGGCGGTGACTTTGGGGACCCGGTGCCGGCCATAGGTCCCCTGGACCCCAAACTTGGCACAGCACCCCCTGGGCACTGTCCCTACAGCCCCCCGGTGTCGGTGTATTTTTAGGACTTATGGCCTCAGAGATCGGGCGGGGTTATATTTACCGGGGTACCAAAAATAGAAAAATTGGTTAAACAATTACATGCAGGGTGTCATTTTGTTGAAAATCGTTGGGGGGCATCGAATGAGACCCCCCCCAGAGCTTTCTGTGAACCAGTCCCGAGCTATACCGGTTCAAAGTGCGGTTTTATGGTTACTGGAACCTTCTGGTTGGGGTACCGGGCACAAACTCGGTGTGGGAGTACCCCTAGATTTCCCCTACAGCCAGGGGCGGACTGACCATTCAGTCACTCGGGCACTGCCCGAGGGCCCCATGCCACTAGGGGGCCCCATCAGGGTTGCCAGGCTCAGGGGCCCCATAGTCTTCTATTGCCCGGGGGCCCCATGAGTTGTCAGTCCACCCCTGGGCCCAATGACACTAATGATGGGGCACAATTCCTCTCACTGACACCAAAGGTGAGGTTTGGAGATGAGGTTTGGTACTAGACCAATGGCTATACTTAAAAACAAAGCTGGCTTGGTTTGAGAATAGAAGAAATAAAAGAAAACAAATGCAGCCACCACATCAAAGAATTGATAATCTGCAATATAATAAAATGTTTTCTTTGGCTTTAATTCCAAATAAACAGATACAATAAATAACGTTGGTCCAATGACATTGGAAGGTTCCCCCGATCGTACGATTAAGACGTCGATCCATGGATCCTTTTCTCTCATTCTGGAGGTTTTCAAGTGTAACAACAATTGCCGGTTCCTTTCCGTTCTCCCCCCCGGCTGGCGCAGGGAATTAGACATGCTGATGCGGCAAGATTCCCTTGAAAGAGAATACAGGAGATTTGACAGCGGATGGAGGGGGGGGGGGGGAGGGGGGAGGGCGGCCATTACTGGCTGGTGGAGAGGAGGGAGAGGAGAGGGGGGGAGGGAGACAAAAAACGTGCCGCTGACGCATCGCTTTACACATGCAGCTGGTACGCGCTTCCGCACGATGGAGTGCGACGGATGACGGAAATGCAGACCAGCCGGAACCGGGGGGGGGGGGGGGGCGCAATGACAGTCCCATAATAAGGACAATGGGCTGTCACCCAACCAATTTATTACTTTTTAGCGCTTATTCATACCATTGGAATGATACCCCATCGCACCTTTCCAATGGGCGTGCATCGCGGTGCGCTTCCAAAAAATGGTGCAGGAACCATCACTGGGTCTCTATGCTTCTCTATGCAATGTAATGATACCCCATCGCACACTTTCCAATGGGCGTGCATTGTGGTACGCTTCCTAAATATGGTGTGTGTATCATCACTGGGTCTCTGTGCTTCTTCACCTCAATGGACGTGCACAGTAGCGGCTGGTGGCCTAATTTTTTTTGGGGTCGGTCTGGTCTCCCGCACCCCCCCTGGTCGATCGATCAGCCCCCACACTTACCCCAGCTAGTTTGCGGGCTTCCTCCTGGCGGCGGGCCTCTGCGACCCCACCTTCCTCAGCTTTGCGGCGGGCCAATAGGATCTTTTCTCCTCTCAGTCAATCAGCTCTCACCACCTGCTTCCTGAGCCGTGATTGGCCCCCGCACTTACCTTATCTAGGTTTCAGGCTTCCGCTGGGGCGGCGGGCCTCTGTGTTCCCACCTTCCTTGGCTTTACGGCGGTGCAGCTTCCCCTGCTTCTCCTCCCGCCCCCTCCAATAGGATCACTTCTTCTCTCAGTCAATCAGCTCTCACCACCTGCTTCCTGAGCCGTGATTGGCCCCCGCACTTACCTTATCTAGGTTTCAGGCTTCCACTGGGGCGGGGGGCCTCTGCGTTCCCACCTTCCTCCGCTTCATGGCAGTGCAGCTTCTCCTGCTTCTCCTCCCACCCCCTCCAATAGGATCACTTCTTCTCTCAGTCAATCAGCTCTCACCACCTGCTTCCTGAGCCGTGATTGGCCCCCGCATGTACCTTATCTAGGTTTCAGGCTTCCACTGGGGCGGCGGGGCCTCTGCGATCCCACCTTCCTCGGCTTCACGGCGGTGCAGCTTCCCCTGCTTCTCCTCCCGCCCCCTCCAATAGGATCCCTTCTTCTCTCAGTCAATCAGCTCTCACCACCTGCTTCCTGAGCCGTGATTGGCCCCCGCACTTACCTTATCTAGGTTTCAGGCTTCCACTGGGGCGGCGGGCCTCTGCGATCCCACCTTCCTCGGCTTCACGGCGGTGCGGCTTCCCCTGCTTCTCCTCCCTCCCTCTCCAATAGAATCACTTCTTCTCTCAGTCAATCAGCTCTCACCACCTGCTTCCTGAGCCGTGATTGGCCCCCGCACTTACCTTATCTAGGTTTCAGGCTTCCACTGGGGGCGGCTGGCCTCTGCGTTCCCACGTTCCTTGGCTTCACGGCGGTGCGGCTTCCTCTGCTTCTCCTCCCTCCCTCTCCAATAGAATCACTTCTCCTCTCGGCCAGTCAGGTCTCAGGACCCGCTTCCTGACCCGGGATTGGCCCAGAGGAGAATCAGGACGACAATAGCAAATATTAATTCGCCATTGTCACACAACTGGGTGAGCTTGGGGCGGAGTTCTCTGCGCCCCGAGCCCACCCTTTTTTTAAGCCAATTAGAGCTTCGGGTTCTAATCACATGCTTCTAAAAAAAAAACTCCCATTGGAATCCATGCGTCCAGTGCCCCGCATGTAGATTAGGGGCCGGATGCATGGATTAGGGGGGGTGGCACCCCATATGGACGGGTCGTCGCTGGACCTTCATTGTGGTACGCTACCAAAAAATGGTGGACTTTTTTGCTTGCAGCAGGTTACATTTTCAGTGCCATAGACTTCAATGGAAACACAAATATACTAAAATAGATTCCTCAATAGCCACAAAGGATAAAAATCCACTTTTTGTGCAGGAAACCCAGATCTTACCTGGTAAAAGTAGCAATGACATCATCATCACTGTGCTGTATAGAGCTGTGGGAGGGGCCCAGCAGGCTCCAGCCACTACAAAAAAAAGTCAGGAGGGGCGGAGACAAGACCAGTCTTCCTGCACAAGAGAGAGAGCAGAACTGTGGGAGGGGCACAGCAGGCTCCACCCACTACAAGTAGAAAACTACAGGAGGGGGCGGAGGTCAGACCAGTACCCCTGCACAAGGAGAGAGAGAGCAGAGCTGTGGGAGGCGCCCAGCAGGCTCCACCCACTACAAGTAGAAAACTACAGGAGGGGGCGGAGACCAAACCAGTCTCTGCACAAGGAGAGAGAGCAGAGCTGTGGGAGGGGCCCAGCAGGCTCCACCCACTACCAATAGAAAACTACAGTAGGGGTGGAGACCAGACCAGTCCCCTGCACAAGGAGAGGGAGCAGAGCTTTGGGAGGGGCCCTGCAGGCTCCACCCACTACAAGTAGAAAACTACAGGAGGGGGCAGAGACCAGACCAGTCTCTGCACAAGGAGAGAAAACAGAGCTGTGGGAGGGGCTCAGTAGACTCCACCCACCACCAATAAAAAAAACTACCATAGGGGTGAAGACCAGACCAGTCCCCTGCACAAGGAGAAGAAGCAGAGCTTTGGGAAGGGGCCCTGCAGCCTCCACCCACTAATAGTATAAAACTACAGGAGGGGGCGGAGACCAGACACTGGATTACTGAATGGATTTAGATGATATTTGCTTATCCGGGAGTTTAGCCTCAATGACTGTAATTGGCTCATCACATAAAGTTACAGCCTGGATACAATGTATATATTTAAAGTGTCTCAATCAGAACAATTCCCCCCCGACGCGTTTCATTAAAGACGTCTTTGTGCTCTTGAACTGTATTGTGAAAACAACACATCCCTTTGCTTATGTGGAGTTGATAATTACGGAGGTTAATACACGGCAAGCGGCGCATAAACCTCAAATTAATTAGCCGGCTTTGAAGGCGCAAACAAAGCTTGGCGGGCAAATGTCACCTCTGACGCGCCACACTGTACGGAGATAAAAAGGCGCTCAGTCTTCCATAGTAAGTGCTTTATTGCTGGGGATTAAATTGATGGGATTAGAGAGTGAAGATCGGCAAATGGCTCGTCAGGCAGGAAGCTGCTCTGCGTTTTCTATTTTTGCCCATCCAGTCCTGAGATTTGCTCAGCTCTGCCAGGCCACGTCTTGATCTTTTTCTGTCGCAGTTTCACTTTCACTTACAGGTCTTCTCCCCACTCTGTGACCGGGCAGTGAAAAGAGTGAAGCAGCGGACTAATGGCTGAGCTTGTCTCCGTCACTCTCCTCTCTAGACAGGTGCGATTCGTTTCGTTCCGAAATCGAAATTCTGACTCTTTTTTTTTTGGAAATCCGGATGTACCAATAGTAACAGATTTTTCCGAATCCGAAATAATGAAACGAAATTTCGGACTAAATTTGAATCCAATTTTATTCAAATTCAAATGGTTCACAAACCGAATTTCGGAAAAGAATAAAAAAATAAAGGAATAGAATAGTAAAGAATAGAATAAAACAGAACTAAATAGAAAATAAAAAAACCGAAGGAAATAAATAAATAGAAAATAAAAGAAAAGAATAGACTAGAAAAGAAAAGAGTAAAACAGAACAAAAAATAGATTAGAAAAAAAAGAACAGAATAAGATAACAATGGAAAAAACAGGAATAGAATAGATTAAAAGAAGAATAAAACAGAATTTAACCATCTTATGAAATTCGAATTTCAAATAGAATAAATTTGAATAGAAAAAAAAGAATAGAATAGAAAAATAACTAAAACAATAGCATCATAGCCCGGGTGAAGGTTTCGCTTTAATGCGTTTCCTTGTCCTCCGTCGCACATGGCGGTGCGCCGGACCCTCCCACCCCCACCGGTCAATCACTAATGCTTATTCCTGGAACCCTCATAAAGACATCTTTCTATTCCTGAATGTTTATCTTCCCATGGGAGATCAGAATCCAATGCTCCCTCCAGCCAATCACACGCAAGCCCTTCTGTCCTGAGGTGGGGGGGGGCGGAGTCGCGGGATAAAAACTGACGGAGTCAAGAAATAATATCACAAGTGTCATATCACCGCCTGGTAGATATAAAAAAGAAGACCTGACATTTATATTGACAAGGCTCTGACTTCTCTAGAGAGATCTTTATTTATAGACATGTGACTGAAATCTTCAAATCTCATTGGCTATAACTGAAAATAACTGTCATCTTTTTTTTTATCTTTATCCTTGTGTGATAGCTTTGTGAATTGTGACAAAAACCATGTCACGTTGTTGCCACTCATTTGTGCAATCGCAACGCAAACAGAACATATATATATAAAATTATGGAGAGGACGCAACACGTCAGGCGGGCGGTACGTTGTGACGTCATCACACTGGGTGGGGCTTATGCTCCTTATGCACAGATGAGTTGTTGCCACTCATTTGTGCAATCACAACACAAATAGAACATTCATATAAAATTACGGAGAGGACGCAACACGTCAGGCGGCCGGTACTTTGTGACGTCATCACACTGAGCGGAGCTTATGTCCCATCTTGGATTTTGCTGGATGGTTCGGTAAAACATGGCGTCACCCTTACCAACCCACTCCCACTCTCCCCCGTTTTGGGAAAACATGGTGTCACCCCTACCCCCGTTCAGTAAAACATGGTATCGCCCCTACCCAGCCCCCCAGTTCAGTAAAACATGGTATCACCCCTACCCAGCCCCCCAGTTCAGCAAAACATGGTGTCACCCCTACCCAGCCCCCCCAGTTCAGTAAAACATGGTGTCACCCCCTACCCCTGTTCAGTAAAACATGGTATAACCCCTACCCAGCCCCCCCCGTTCAGTAAAACATGGTATCACCCCTACCCAGCCCCCCCAGTTCAGTAAAACATGGTATCACCCCTACCCAGCCCCCCGGTTCAGTAAAACATGGTGTCACCCCTACCCCCGTTCAGTAAAACATGGTATTACCCCTACCCAGCCCCCCCCCCCCAGTTCAGAAAAACATGGTATCACCCCTACCCCTATTCAGTAAAACATGGTATCACCGCTACCCAGCCCCCCCAGTTCAGTAAAACATGGTGACACCCCCTACCCCCATTCAGTAAAACATGGTATCACTCCTACCCAGCCCCCCCCCCCCTCCGTTCAGTAAAACATGATATCACCCCTACCGAGCCCCCCCAGTACAGTAAAACATGGTATCACCCCTACCCAGCACCCCCGTTCAGTAAAACATGGTATCACCCCTACTCAGCCCCCCAGTTCAGTAAGACATGGTATCACCCCTACCCAGCCCCCCAGTTCAGTAAGACATGGTATCATCACCCCTACCCAGCCCCCCAGCTCAGTAAAACATGGTATCACCCCTACCCAGCCCCCCCCCAGTTCAGTAAAACATGGCATCACCCCTACCCCCCCCTGGTTTGGTAAAACAAGATGTCACCCCCTCTGGCCGGTTTCACCCGCATAGCAACACCACTGCTGACTTAATCCTTTGCTCTTGCAGGCTCCCCTCTTCCCTAAGACGCTCCATTGGTTGCAGGCCCTGTGATGTCATCAAGTACAATGCAGGGCTGGCACTACAATGGCAGGGGCAAGGCAGGGCTGGTACTACCCTCTATGGTAGACCCCGCTCACTACTCTGGGGATCTGTAGAGGCTCCCTAGACACCCCCACTGCCTGCTCTTTACTGCAGGGTTCCCAACCCTAACTATGACGAGTCGCGGGTAACTACACCGGCCACCCCTGTACCCCTACCCTACAACTGTTTTAACACACACTACAAAGGCATGGTCCACTACTGTCACCACCAGGAAACCTGTCCCCAAGAAATGCCATGAGGCCATCACTGGAGTGTGCATGTAGACAGGAGGTGGCTGCAAAGAGGATGCAGGAGATCAGCGGCACTGAGGTGTAACAAAGACAAGACCGATTCTTTATTATGTACAAAGCTTTAGCAAACTGACTGCGGCTGCAAGGTGCTGCCATGGAGGAGTTAAGATTCTAAGCCGTTCCATTAGGGGATGTCTTCCTCGACTTGTGAATTCTCAGCAAAACTTCCATTAAAAGGTTGAGAAGGGCCGCTTGAGCCCGAGGGGCCCTCAGACGCTGCCTCAGCACACAGCTTCCTCCCATTACACGCTTTAGTGCTGAACATCCGCTTTTTCCCCCAAACGGTAAAGAAGTCTGCACACCGGATATATAATATATACTCAAGACGCAATAATAGAGGCGCAAACACCAAACATGGAGACTCCATTTAAAGGTCCCAAAACCTACCGATATTTGATTGTGTAAAGCTGGCACACCGAGAGAGTGTTAAGGGTTATAACTGTAATGTTTTACAAAGCTTACAGTACGAAATATGGAAATGACCAGCCAAGTCAGCCACCCCAGGACATATCTTCACCACCAAGTAGCCAATATGGGCACCATGTGTAAGTTCCACATCCAGAGAAATAACAAGATGTACAGATTATTGATTACAGCAATATAAAGCCGAGGGGTCTTCTACTGAGTGCCTGGGATATTCTAGTGAGAGATCCAGCTCTTCTACGGAGTGCCCGGGGTCTTCAATTGAGTGCCCGGGGTATTCTATTGAGTGCCCAGGGTCTTCAATTGATTGCCTGGGGTATTCTATTGAGTGCCCAGGGTCTTCAATTGAGTGCCTGGGGCATTCTATTGAGTACCCAGGGTCTTCAATTGAGTGCCCGGTGTATTCTATTGAGTGCCCGGGGTATTCTATTGAGTGCCCGGGGTATTCTATTGAGTGCCTGGGGTATTCTATTGAGAGATCCAGGTCTTCTACTGAGTGCCCAGGTCTTCCATTGAGTTTTCTGGGTCTTCTACTGAGTGCCCGCGGTCTTCTGCTGAGTGTGCAGATCTTCTACTGAGTGCTCCAGGTCTTCCACTGAGTGTACCAAGTCTTCTACTGAGTTCCTGGAGTCTTCTACTGAGTGCCCGGGTCTTCCATTGAGTTCCATAGGTCTTCTACTAAGAGCCACAGGTCTTCTACTCGGTGTGTGGATCTTCCACTGAGTGGTCCAGGTCTTCTACTAAGAGGAACAGGTCTTCTACTGAGTGCCCAGGTCTTCCATTGAGTTCCTTGGGTCTTCTACTAAAAGCCACAGGTCTTCCACTGAGTGCCTGGGGTCTTCTACTGAGTGTGTGGATCTTCTAATGCTCCAGGCCTTCCACTGAGTGCCTGGGGTCTTCTGCTTAACGTCCCAAGTCTTCTACTGAGTTCCCCTGAGTCTTCCATTGAGTGTCTTGGGGTCTTCTACTGAGTGTGTGAATTTTCTATTGAGTGCTTCAGGTCTTCCACTGAGTTCCCGGTGTCTTCTACTGAATGCCCGGGTCTTCCATTGAGTTACTTGGGTCTTCTACTAAGAGCCACAGGTCTTCTATTGAATTCCCGGGTCTTCCATTGAGTTACTTGGGTCTTCTACTAAGAGCCACAGGTCTTCTACTGAATTCCCAGGTCTTCCATTGAGTTACTTGGGTCCTCTACTAAGAGCCACAGGTCTACTGAGTGCCTGGGACTTCCATTGAGTTCCTTGGGTCTTCTACTGAGAGCCACAGCTTTTCTACTGAGTGCCCAGGTCTTCTACTGAGTGTGGGGATCTTCTACTGAGTGTGGGGATCTTCTATTGAGTGCTTCAGGTCTTCTACAGAGTTTCCCCAATGTCTTCTACTGAGTGTCCGAGTCTTCCATTGAGTTCCTTGGGTCTTCTACTAAGAGCCACAGGTCTTCTACTGAGTGCATGGGGTCTTCTTCTACTGAGTGTGTGGATCTTCTACTAAGTCCCCTATGTCTTCTATGGAGTGCCCGGGTCTTCCATTGAGTTCCTTGGGTCTTCTACTATGAGCCACAGGTCTTCAACTGAGTGTGGGGGTCTTCTACTGAGTGCCCCATGTCTTCTACTGAGTGCCCGGGTCTTCCATTGAGTTCCTTGGGTCTTCTACTGAGTGTGGGGATCTTCTACTGAGTGTTCCATGTCTTCTACTAAGTGACCAAGTCTAGCATTGAGTTCCGTGGGTCTTCTACTAAGAGTCACAGGTCTTCTACTAAGAGTCACAGGTCTTCTACTAAGTCCCCGGGGTCTTCTACTGAGTGCCCGGGTCTTCAAAAGAGTTCCTTGGGTCTTCTACTGAGTGTGGGGATCTTCTACTGAGTGCCCCATGTCTTCTACTAAGTGACCGAGTCTTGCATTGAGTTCCTTGGGTCTTAGGGTTAGGTCTTCTACTAAGTGCCACAGGTCTTCTACTGAGTGCCTGGGACATCCATTGAGTTCCTTGGGTCTTCTACTGAGAGCCACAGCTTTTCTACTGAGTGCCCGGGTCTTCTACTGAGTGTGGGGATCTTCTACTGAGTGTGGGGATCTTCGACTGAGTGCTTCAGGTCTTCTACAGAGTTTCCCCAATGTCTTCTACTGAGTGTCCGAGTCTTCCATTGAGTTCCTTGGGTCTTCTACTAAGAGCCACAGGTCTTCTACTGAATGTCCGGGGTCTTCTTCTACTGAGTGTGTTCTACTAAGTCCCCTATGTCTTCTATGGAGTGCCCGGGTCTTCCATTGAGTTCCTTGGGTCTTCTACTACGAGCCACAGGTCTTCTACTGAGTGCCCCATGTCTTCTACTGAATGCCCGGGTCTTCCATTGAGTTCCTTGGGGGTCTTCTACTGAGTGTGGGGATCTGAGTGCCCCATGTCTTCTACTAAGTGACCAAGTCTTGCTTTGAGTTCCTTGGGTCTTCTACTAAGAGCCACAGGTCTTCTACTAAGAGCCACAGGTCTTCTACTAAGTTCCGGGGTCTTCTACTGAGTGTCTGAATCTTCCATTGAGTTCCTTGGGTCTTCTTCTTAATGCCCCATGTCTTATACAGAGTGCCCGTGTCTTCCATTGAGTTCCTTGGGTCTTTTACTACGAGCCACAGGCCTTCAACTGAGTGTGGGGGTCTTCTACTGAGTGCACCATGTCTTCTACTGAATACCCGGGTCTTCCATTGAGTTCCTTGGGTCTTCTACTGAGTGCCCCATGTCTTCTACTAAGTGACCGAGTCTTGCTTTGAGTTCCTTGGGTCTTCTACTAAGAGCCACAGGTCTTCTACTAAGTCCCCGGGGTCTTCTACTGAGTGTCTGAATCTTTCATTGAGTTCCTTGGGTCTTCTACTGCGTGCCCCATGTCTTCTACAGAGTGCCCGGGTCTTCCATTGAGTTCCTTGGGTCTTTTACTACGAGTCACAGGTCTTCAACTGAGTGTGGGGGTCTTCTACTGAGTGCCCCAATGTCTTCTACTGAATGCCCGGGTCTTCCATTGAGTTCCTTGGGTCTTCTACTGAGTGTGGGGATCTTCTACTGAGTGCCCCATGTCTTCTACTAAGTGACCGAGTCTTGCATTGAGTTCCTTGGGTCTTCTACTAAGAGTCACAGGTCTTCTACTAAGAGTCACAGGTCTTCTACTAAGTCCCCGGGGTCTTCTACTGAGTGTCTGAATCTTCCATTGAGTTCCTTGGGTCTTCTTCTTAATGCCCCATGTCTTATTCAGAGTGCCCGGGTCTTCCATTGAGTTCCTTGGGTCTTTTACTACGAGCCACAGGCCTTCAACTGAGTGTGGGGGTCTTCTACTGAATGCCCGGGTCTTCCATTGAGTTCCTTGGGTCTTCTACTAAGAGCCAAAGGTCTTCTACTAAGTTCCCGGGGTCTTCTACTGAGTTTGTGGATCTGCTACTTTTCACAGATTTATTTGTAAAAAAAATGTTGAAACCCATTTCTCATTTTCCTTCCACTTCACAACAATCATGGGCCCCTTGTGTTGGTCCCTCACATAAAATCCCAATCCCGCGTTTTTGGTTGTACGATGACAAAACGTGGAACCTTCCAAGGGGGTATGAATACTTTTTCCAGGCCCTGTAGACGTTGTCCTTGTCCGTAGACTCGAAGCTCTGATCTTGCTGTAAAGCACAGGATGACTCCACACTGTTTAATTATTTAGGATCCGGGAGGGGGGAGGATGTAGCGGAGCAGTAAACAATCTATGGAAGGCACCGCGAAACGCATGCAAGGTTTGCAGGAAACGGCGCCTTCCCCACAAGCTTTTCAGGCTATCCGGGATTATAAACCTCCGACATCGGCAGATCTGTCGTCTGTGTGGATTCTGTGTTACTCTTTACTGATTGTCTAAAATTCGTATATTTTTTTCCTTTGGGTGATTCCTGAACAGAGGTGGCGCCATCCTTCTGGAGAGAAAAGCAGATTAAACTGGTTGTAAACCTCAGACATGAAATAGGAACAAAGCACATCCCTCTATAGTGGGTACTTGTCTCAATCCAGAGCACTAAGTATCCTTTTTGTCTGCTGCCTCCTTCCTCTGCCATCAGCATATATTAACTCTGACAAGTTTTCCTGACACCAAGAGGTGAAAAGGTGACAGGGGAGGTATCTCCTGCACACAGCCTGTGATTGATAGTCTCGGCTCTGTTCCTGTGTGCTGTGTGAAGGTGACTGGGGAGGTATCTCCTGCACACAGCCTGTGATTGATAGCCTCGGCTCTGTTCCTGTGTGCTGTGAGAAGGTGACAGGGGAGGGATCCCAAGCACACAGCCCATGATTGTCAGCCTCGGCTCTGTTCTTGTGTGAATGTGACAGGGGAGGGATCTCCAGCACACAGCCTGTGATTGACAGCCTTGGCTCTGTTCCTGTGTGCAGGTGACAGGGGAGGGATCCCAAGCACACAGCCCATGATTGTCAGCCTCGGCTCTGTTCCTGTGTGCTGTGTGAAGGTAGCAGGGGAGGAATCTTCAGCACACAGCCTGTGATTGACAGCCTCGGCTCTGTTCCTGTGTGCTGTGAGAAGGTGACAAGGGAGGGATCTTCAGCACACAGCCTGTGATTGACAGTCTCGGCACTGTTCCTGTGTGCTGTGTGAAGGTGACTGGGGAGGGATTTCCAGCACACGACCTGTGATTGACAGCCTTGGCTCTGTTCCTGTGTGAAGGTGACAGGGGAAGGAAAACTCCAGCACACAGCCTGTGATTGACAGCCTCGGCTCTGTTCCTGTGTGCTGTGTGAAGGTGACGGGGAGCGATCCCCAGCGCACAGCCCTTGACTGACAGCCTCGGCTCTGTTCTTGTGTGCTGTGTGAAGGCTCACCTCCCTGCCCCTGCTTTCTGAAAGCTCAGACAAGCTGTATAAATTCTGCACTTTGAAGGGTTTCAGAGAAAAGAGAGCTGCAGATAAACAGGTACAAATTATGTAGGAGGATTTTTTTATTTATTTTTTATTTCTGTGTATCACCTGAGGCCGGTCACTTGTAGGTAAGGGTTGACAACCACTCAGGGGGTGTATTGTGATCTCTGTGAGAGAAAATAAATCTCCAGAAGTGTGACATTGTTACATTATGTATTATGTTGCACTTACCATGAAGAAATATCTCTGATGACAGGTCCTCTTTACCTGTGATAGTGGGCACAATATAGAAGCTGCATGTTGTGAACCTGTACTTGCTGCTCTTTGTAACCCCTCCCTATCTGTCTCTTGTCCTCTAGCGCCCTCCTGCTGGTCAGGCTGTGTAGAGGTAGAATCGGAAACAGAAGCCGTGGTAGGCCATGAATTTAAGATCCGGTGTATCTCCTGCAAGAAGAGAGGCGAGACAGTCGCCAAAACCTTCACCGAATGGTTCTTCAAAGGGGAGGGCATGGAAAGGTTTGACGAGGTGAGCTCATGCCGGATAAAGTGTATATGCTTGAGGATTTTTATTTTTTTATCTGAAATATATATATATATATTTACAAAATAAATGAAGAAAAACTGTTTAATTATTTAATAATAATAATAATAATAATAATAATAATAATAATAATAATAATTAATAAGGGGTTAAAATATATGCCTGGGATTTTTTTCTTTTTTTATCTGAAAAAAATATATTTACTAAATAAATTAAGAAAAACTGTTTAATTATTTATTTAATAATACTAATAATAATAATAATAATAATAATAATAATAATAATAATTATTATTATTAAGGGGTTAAAAATATGCTTGGGATTTTTATTTTTAATCTGAAAAAAATATATATTTACAAAATAAATGAGGAAAAACTGTTTAATTATTTAATAATAATAATAATAATAATAATAATAATAATAATAATAATAATAATTAATAAGGGGTTAAATATATGCCTGGGTTTTTTTTTTTATCTGAAAAAAATACATTTACAAAATAAATGAAGAAAAACTGTTTAATTATTTAATAATAATAATAATAATAATAATAATAATAATAATAGAAAATTAATAAGGGGTTAAAATATATGCCTGGGATTTTTATTTTTTTTATCTGAGAAAAATATATTTATAAAATAAATTAAGAAAAACTGTTTAATTATTTAATAAAAATAATAATAATTATTAAGGGGTTAAAATATATGCCTGGGATTTTTTTTATTTTTTTATCTGAAAAAAATATATTTACAAAATAAATGAAGAAAAACTGTTTAATTATTTATAATTAATAATAATAATAATAATAATAATAATAATAATAATTAAGGGGTTAAAATATATGCTTGGGATTTTTTTTTTATCTGAAAGAAATATATTTTACAAAATAAATGAAGAAAAACTGTTTAATTATTTATAATTAATAATAATAATAATAATAGATTCAAAGAGATTTGCTCTTTTTTTGCGAAGGCACAGGGCAACGATTTTGCCCTGCGCCCCCGCAAATTTGCACCGCTGCCCTCGATTCACGGAGCAGTAGCTCCGTAAATTGCGAGGGCGCGCCGGCAAAATTGCCCGGCGTAAGCGCGCGCAATGTAAATGATCCCGCCGGGGGCGGGAATCATTTAAATTAGGCACGCTCCCGCGCCGAGCGTAGAGCGCATGCTCCGTCGGGAAACTTTCCCGACGTGCATTGCGGCAAATGACGTCGCAAGGACGTCATTTGCTTCAAAGTGATCGTGAATGGCGTCCAGCGCCATTCACGAATCACTTACGCAAACGACGTAAAATTTGAATGTCGCGACGCGGGAAGGGCGGGTATACTTTAGCATTGGCTGCCCCTACTATTAGAAGGGGCAGCCTTACGCTAAAGACGCCGTACGGAAACTCCGTAACTTGCGTACGCAGGGCCCGCGCAACGTTGTGAATCGGTGTTAGTATGCAATTTTCATACTATACACAGATCACAATGGGAGCGCCCCCTAGCGGTCAACGCAAGAATGCAGCCTAAAATACGCGTGGCATAAGAGCCTTATGCCACGCAGATTTTAGGCTGCAGTCGGCGTTACGATGTTCCTGAATCAGGAGCATTCGTAACGCCGGAGCAAGTCAGCAATTGCGCTGCGTAACCTACGGTTACGCAGGGGCAATTGCTTACTGAATCTGGGATAATAATAATAATAATAATAATAATAATAATTATTATTAAGGGGTTAAAATATATGCTTGGGATTTTTTTTTTTTAAATCTGAAAAAAATATATTTACAAAATAAATGAAGAAAAACTGTTTAATTATTTAATAAAGGGTTAAAATATATGCCTGTGATTTTTTTTTATATGATTTCAAATATATAATTAAAAAAAGTAACAAAAAAAAGTCAGTTTATGTCACGTGATTGAGAAGTCCATCCGACCACCACCCCCCAAGCCATAAGACACTGTGAGTGGGCAGGCATTAAAAAATATATATATATATATATATATATATATATATATATATATATATATATATATAAAAATATATTAAAAAAATATAAATATATATATTAAAAAAAAACTATTTAATTATTTACTCAGGGGGTAATAAGCCTGGGAAAATGTTTTAAAAATATTTTTAAAAATATATTTAAAAAGGTTACATTTATGTCACCTGATTGAGAAGTTCATCCTCAACCCCACCACCCAGGAAATGAGGGGGGGGGGTCTTTTGAACTTGCTGCATTGTGAGAATCTCGCAGTGTGCGGTGAAATCAGAGGAGTCGGTACAACTGTACAAGACTGAAGGCCGGAGTGCCGCTTTAAGGAAAGGTCTGGGAATTATCAGTGCGGAGATGAGGAGCTCCGACACTTTTCTCCGTAGCCGACAGCCATACAGAACTTCAAAGGTATTCTGGCAGCTCTGCGCTCCTCGCAAACCCTGACAGATCATCGCATGCGAGACGCATAAATATTCCAACACTTATTTTTCACTTTTTTTTATTATGTGATAATAAGTCTATTAATAACATTTGCTGCTATCGAGGGGGAAGAAGATGTCATTACTGCCGAGAAATTCCCAGCAAATTTGTCCTTTTTATTCTTGTCAAATAATAGAGAGGATAGAGAGAGATTTCCCCTCACTTCCTGTCCCAGTGACACCAGGAGAATAAATGAGAAGGTATGGGTGTCACTGGGGCAGGAGGATTTAAAAAAAAAAATATATTTTTTGCAGTGTTTGTCCCCATTGTGGAGATATCCCCCTTACTTCCTGTCCTTGTAACACCAGGACAGGAAATAAGAGGGTATGGGTGTCATCGAGACAGAAAAGCAGAGCGAGTAAAAACAAAAGCCTCACTCTGATTTAAAACAATGATTTGTCCACATCACAGAGATTTTGCATCACTTCCTGTCCCAGTGACACCAGCACAGGAAATGAGGGGGTATGGGTGTCACCAGGACAGAAAAGCACAGCGAGTAAAATAAGCCTCGCTCTGATTTAAATCAATAATTTGTCCCCCATCAGAGCGATTTCCCATCACTTCCTGTCCCAGTGACCCCAGAACAGGAAATAAGAGGGTATGGGTGTCACCAGGGCAGGAAGACACAGCAAATAAAATAAGTCTCACTCTGATTTAAAACAATGATTTGTCCACATCGGAGAGATTTCCCCTCACTTCCTGTTCCTGTGTCACTGGTGCAGGAAGGCACGGCGAGTAAAATAAGCTTCACTCTGATTATAAAAGATGATTCTGTTGCAGTGTTTGTCCCCATTGGAGAGATGTCTCAACATTTCCTGTCCTTGTGACTCCAGAACAGGAAATGGGAAGGTATGGGTTTGAGGGGGGCAGAGAGACACAGCAAATAAAATAAAAAAAAAAGCCTTGCTTTGATTTAAAAAAAAAAAAAAAAAGAAAAAATGTCCCCATCGGAGAGATTTTCCCTTTTTTCCTGTTCTGTCTGACCCCCTTCACCTGGATAGAAAGAGAGGAAATGTTCTCTCATTTCCTGCACTGTCTGACCCCTTTCATCTGATAGAAAGAGGAGATTTGTCTTCACTTCCTGTTCTGACACCCTTCACCTGGATAGAAAGAGAGGAGATTTTCTCTCATTTCCTGACTGTCACCTGGATAGAAAAAGGGAAGATTTTTCTCACTTCCTGTTCTGTCTGACCCTTTTCATCTGATAGAGAGAGAGGAGAGTTGTCTTCACTTCCTGTTTTGATACCCTTTAACTGGATAGAAAGAGAAGAGACTTTCTCTCATTCCCTGTCTGTCTGACCCTTTTCATCTGATAGAGAGAAAGGAGAGTTGTCTTCACTTCCTGTTTTGAGACCCTTTAACTGGATAGAAAGAGAAGAGACTTTCTCTCATTCCATGTCTGTCTGACCCTTTTCATCTGATAGAGAGAGAGAGAGAGAGAGAGAGAGAGAGAGAGAGAGAGAGAGAGAGAGAGAGAGAGAGAGAGAGAGAGAGAGGAGATTTGTCTTCACTTCCTGTTCTGACACCCTTCACCTGGATAAAAAAGAGAAAATATTTTCTCTTATTTCCTGTCTGTCACCTGGATAGAAAGAGGGAAGATTTTCTCTCATTTCCTGTTCTGACTGACATCTGTCACATGGGCAGAGACACTTCCTGTTCTGTCAGCTTTCACCTGGTTAGAAAGTGGGGAGATTTTTCTTTACTTCTTGTTCCGATGCCCTTCACCTGTTAGAAAGTGGGGAGATTTTTCTTTACTTCCTGTTCCGATGCCCTTCACCTGGTTAGAAAGTGGGGAGATTTTTCTTTACTTCCTGTCCTGATGCCCTTCACCTGGATAGAAAGTGGAGAGATTTTTCTTTACTTCCTGTTCCGATGCCCTTCACCTGGTTAGAAAGTGGGGAGATTTTTCTTTACTTCCTGTCCTGATGCCCTTCACCTGGATAGAAAGTGGAGAGATTTTTCTTTACTTCCTGTTCTGATGCCCTTCACCTGGTTAGAAAGTGGGGAGATTTTTCTTCACTTCCTGTTCTGTCAGCTTTCAACTGGTTAGAAAGTGGGGAGATTTTTCTTTACTTCCTGTTCTGACACCCTTCACTTGGATAGAAAGTGGGGAGATTTCTCCTCACTTCCTGTTCTGATGCCCTTCACTTGGATAGAAAGTGGGGAGATTTCTCCTCACTTCCTGTTCCATCTGACACTCCTTCCTGACAGATAACGATGACTGTTACCTCCGGGGGGGAAATGTGTAATGATTTTTTTGTCTTCTCATGGGGCAGATCCTCATCTACCAATGGCCGAGACAGCACATCCTGGACCAGCGCTTCGAAGGACGGCTAAAATGGAACGGGAGCGCCCACTCGGAAGACCTCCAGGACATGTCGGTCGTCATCACCAACGTCACCCACGAACACCAGGGGGAGTACATGTGCCGAGTCAACCGCACGCTGACCTTCGACAGTCACGACTACAACACCAACGTCACCAAATTCATCCAGGTGGTGGTGGTGGACAAAGGTGAGCCGTGAGGGGAGACCAATCCTCGGAGAGGACATTATGGGGGGTCCAGCTAGATGCCATAACCCTGGTGTTTATTTTCAGCAGGTGATTCTTTTTCTGCTAAAAGTGGTCTGAGTCCCATATTAGCCTCTGGATCACTTTTAGAAGTGGCCCCTCCCACTGCTTTCCGTTGGTTCTCAGGCTTACCTGGCTCATCGTCAAGCCTGAGAACTGATCCGACGGTGGTGGCGGCGGCCGCTGGCCATAGAGATGGGCAGATGAAAGGTGGAATCCACTCAGTCATCTCTATGACCTAGGAGGCCCAGAGCGACGTCATGCCGTCACTCCAGTCCATGAATGATGTAAATAAGGCCATTTTTGGGGTCGCCCCGCCTCTCACTGCTTTTCGTTGGTTCTCAGGCTTACCTGGCTCACCTAGGAGGCCCTGAGTGACGTCATGCCGTCACTGCTTTTTGTTGGTTCTCGGGCTTACCTTGCTCATCGGCAAGCCTGAGAACCAATCCGACGGTGGTGGTGGCGGCTGGCCATAGAGATGAGCAGAGGAAAGATGGCCTCCGCTCATCTCTATGATCTAGGAGGCTCGGAGCGATGTCATGCCATCACTCCGGTCCATGGATGATGTAAACAGGGCCATTTTTGTGGTCACCCTCCTCCCAGTGCTTTTCGTTGGTTCTCCGGCTTACCCCGCTCATCAGCAAGCCTGAGAACCGATCCGACTGTGGTGGTGGCAGCTGGCCACAGGGATGAGCAGAGAAAAGATGAACTCCGCTCATCTCTATGACCTAGGAGGCCCGGAGCGACGTCATGCCGTCACTGCTTCTTGTTTGTTCTCGGGCTTACCTGGCTCATCGGCAAGCCTGAGAACCGATTTGATGGTGTTGGTGGCGGCTGGCCATAGAGATGAGCAGAGAAAAGATGGCCTCCGCTCATTTCTATGACCTAGGAGGCCTGGAGCGACATCATGCCATCACTTTGGGTCCATGGATGATCTAAACAAGGCCATTTTTGGGGTCGCCCCCCCCCCCACTATTTTTTTGCTGGTTCTCGGGCTTACCTGGCTCATCGGCAAGCCTAAGAACCGATCCAACGGTGGTGGTGGAGGCTGACCATAGAGATGAGTCACTGCTTCTTGTTTGTTCTCGGGCTTACCTGGCTCATCGACAAGCCTGAGAACCAATTTGATGGTGGTGGTGGTGGCGGCTGGCCATAGAGATGAGCAGATGAAAGATGGCCTCCGCTCATCTCTATGACCTAGGAGGCCCGGAGCGACGTCATGCCTTCTCTTCCGGTCTATGGATGATGTAAACAAGGCCATTTTTGGGGTCGCCCCGCCTCTCACTGCTTTTCGTTGGTTCTTGGGCTTACCTGGCTCATCGGCAAGCCTGAGAACCGATCTGACGGTGGTGGCGGTGGCTGACCATAGAGATGAGCAGAGGAAAGATGGCCTGCGCTCATCTCTATGACCTAGGAGGCCCGGAGCAACGTTATGCCATCACTGCTTTTCGTTGGTTCTCGGGCTTACCTGGCTCATCGGCAAGCCTGAGAACTAATCTGATGGTGGTGGTGGTGGCAGCTGGCCAAAGAGATGAGCAGAGGAAATATGGCCTCCACTCATTTCTATATACCTAGGAGGCCCGGAGCGACGTCATGCCATCAAGTCCGGTCCATGGATGATGTAAACAAGGCGTTTTTTGGGGTCGCCCCACCTCCCACTGCTTTTTGTTGGTTCTCGGGCCTACCTGGCTCATCAGCAAACCTGAGAACCAATCCGACGGTGGTGGTGGGGGCGGCTGGCCATAGAGATGAGCAGAAGAAAGATGGCCTCCGCTCATCTCTATGACCTAGGAGGCCTGGAGCAATGTCATGTCGTCATGTCACCTGAGAACCGATCTGATGGTGGTGGCGGCTGACCATAGAGATGAGCAGAAGAAAGATGGCCTCCGCTCATCTCTATGACATAGGAGGCCCGGAGCATCGTCATGACGTCACTTCCGATCCATGGATGATGTAAACAAGGCCATTTTTGGGGTCGCCCCCCCCTCCCACTGATTTTCATTGATTCTCGGGCCTACCTGGCTCATCGGCAAACCTGAGAACCAATCTGACGGTGGTGGCGGCGGCTGACCATAGAGATGAGCAGAAGAAAGATGGCCTCCGCTCATCTATATGACCTAGGAGGCCCGGAGCAACATCATGTCGTCACTTCCGATCCATGGATGATGTAAACAAGGCCATTTTTGGGGGTCGCCCCCCCCCCCCTTCCTACTGATTTTCGTTGATTCTTGGGCCTACCTGGCTCATCGGCAAACCTGAGAACCAATCTGACGGTGGTGGCGGTGGCTAGCCATAGAGATGAGCAGAAGAAAGATGGCCTCCGCTCATCTCTATGACCTAGGAGGCCCGGAGCAACGTCATTCCGTCACTGCTTTTCGTTGGTTCTCGGGCTTACCTGGCTCATCGGCAAGCCTGAGAACTGATCTGACGGTGGTGGTGGCAGCTGGCCATAGAGATGAGCAGAGGAAAGATGGCCTCCACTCATCTCTATATACCTAGGAGGCCCGGAGTGACGTCATGCCATCACGTCCGGTCCATGGACGATGTAAACAAGGCCGTTTTTTGGGTCGCCCCGCCTCCCACTGCTTTTCATTGGTTCTTGGGCCTACCTGGCTCATCAGCAAACCTGAGAACCGATCCGACGGTGGTGGTGGCGGCTGGCCATAGAGATGAGCAGATGAAAGATGGCCTCCGCTCATCTTTATGACCTAGGAGGCCCGGAGTGACGTCATGCCATCACTTCCGGTCCATGGATGATATAAACAAGGCTATTTTTGGGGTCGCTGGTTCTCTGGCTTACCTGGCTCATCAGCAAGCCTTAGAACCGATCCGACGGTGGTGGCGGCGGCTGGCCATAGAGATGAGCAGAAGAAATATGGCCTCCGCTCATCTCTATGACCTAGGAGGCCCAGAGCAACGTCATTCCGTCACTGCTTTTCGTTGGTTCTCGGGCTTACCTGGCTCATCGGCAAGCCTGAGAACTGATCTGACAGTGGTGGTGGCAGCTGGCCATAGAGATGAGCAGAGGAAAGATGGCCTCCACTCATCTCTATATACCTAGGAGGCCCGGAGCGACGTCATGCCATCACCTCCGGTCCATGGATGATGTAAACAAGGCCGTTTTTGGGGTCGCCCCGCCTCCCACTGCTTTTCATTGGTTCTCGGGCCTACCTGGCTCATCAGCAAATCTAAGAACCAATCCGACGGTGGTGGTGGCGGCGGCGGCTGGCCATAGAGATGAGCAGAAGAAAGATGGCCTCCGCTCATCTCTATGACCTAGGAGGCCCGGAGTGACATCATGCCATCACTTCCGGTCCATGGATGATATTAACAAGGCCATTTTTGGGGTCGCTGGTTCTCTGGCTTACCTGGCTCAACGGCAAACCTAAGAACTGATCCGACGGTGGTGGCGGCGGCGGCTGGCCATAGAGATGAGCAGAAGAAAGATGGCCTCTGCTCATCTCTATGACCTAGGAGGCCCAGAGCGACATTGTGCCCTCACTGCTTTTCGTTGGTTCTCGGGCTTACCTGGCTCATCTGCAAGCCTAAGAACCGATTCGACAGTGGTGGCGGCGGTGGCTGGCCATAGAGATGAGCAGAGGAAAGATAGCCTCCGCTCATCTCTATGAGCTAGGGGTGACGTCATGACGTCACTTCCGGTCCACAGATGATGTAAACAAGGCCATTTTTTTTTTTATCTGATGCTTTCCATTGTAGAGAAGAAAGGGGGTCTTATTGACCTCAGATCTCTCCATAAAGAGGACCTGTCATGTATTATTGTTGTCACAAGAGGTGTTTACATTTCTGGTGACAGCAAAAAAAAGTGATAATAAAAAATAAAAATAAAGAATCAGTTTAAAAAAGATATATATATACTAAAGTAAATCAAAAATGTTTTTTTAGGCCACACCCACATATGAAAACAGTGTTCGCACCACACATGTGAGGTATCGCCGCGATCGTTAGAGCGAGAGCAATAATTCTAGCCCTAGACCTACTCTGTAAAACTCTAAACTGGTCACCTGTAAAAAAAAAAAATGAATAGCGTCACCTATGTAGGTTCTAAGTCATTTTCTAGGAAAAAATACAATGTTTATCATTCTCCTGGTGCTGGATCCAAAAATTTCTAAAGAGCGTCTATATTTTTTTCCCCCCCAATCAGCCAACAGAGACACGGCCTCCATCGTGTCGGAGATCATGATGTACGTCCTCATCGTGGTGCTGACAATATGGCTCGTGGTGGAAATGATATATTGTTACCGCAAGATCGCCGCAGCCGGGGAGGAGGCAGTATTGGAAAATGCGTGAGTATACCCTAAAAAAAAACCCCAACAATAAAGGTGATGAGAAATGGTTGAAAGGAAGGCAAGACAGCTGCCAAAAGACTTGTATTTTGGTCCATCCAGTCCTAATTGCAGCAAAACACAGCCAGGCGACTCGCATTTCCAGGAGTTCAGCTAAGGAGTCTGACCGTCCCGTGTAATTCCCTGCTTTCCCATAGAAGTGCCATTAGGGACATTTAAATTAATGCACATATGCTGAACATTCTGTGTATATTTATTCCTATGTTTTTCACTTATCTATCCAGCCTTGTGTAGTAATGTCTCTGGGATGGATCAATGCAGAGACTCTATATATATATATATACTGTATATACAGCACAGTCCACTGTCCCCAGGACCTGATACCAGTTTGTATCTGGAGCCACCTAGTGGATTAAAGCAATATTGCCTTGGCCTGTAATACATTTATGTACAGATTTCATCTTGCACTGACAGGACAGTTGTATGCCTTCATTTAGATACAGTGTAACATTTTTAATGTTTTTTTTTAATTTAATGTCATTTTTGTTTCTTTCTTTTTTTTTGAGCAGATCAGACTACTTAGCAATAACATCGGAGAGTAAAGACAACTGTCTGGGGGTGCAAGCACAGGAATAGCTGAACCGCAAAGACTCAGGGCATCCCGGTAAGGGCTGTAAGTGTTGAAGTCACTAAGCCAGAGGCTCACCCTTTCCTTTCCTTTTCCCTCTCTCTCTTTTCCTTTCCTTTTCCCTCTCTCTCTTTTCCTTTCCTTTTCCCTCTCTCTCTTTTCCTTTCCTTTTCCCTCTCTCTCTTTTCCTTTCCTTTTCCCTCTCTCTCTTTTCCTTTCCTTTTCCCTCTCTCTCTTTTCCTTTCCTTTCCCTCTCTCTTTTCCTTTCCTTTCATCCTCTCTTTCTTTTCCTTTCCTTATCTCTCTCTCTCTCTCTCTCTCTCTCTCTCTCTCTCTCTTTTCCTCCTTTCTCTCTTTTCCTTTCCTTTTCTCTCTCTTTCTTTTCCTTTCCTATCTTCACTTCTCTCTCTTTTCCTTTCATCCTCTCTTTCTTTTCCTTTGCTTTCATCCTCTCTTTCTTTTCCTTTCCTTATCTCTCTCTCTCTCTCTCTCTCTCTCTCTCTCTCTCTCTTTTCCTCCTTTCTCTCTTTTCCTTTCCTTCTCTCTTTCTTTTCCTTTCCTATCTTTGCTTCTCTCTCCTTTCCTTTTCTTCCCTTCTCTCTCCTTTCTTTTCATCCTCTCTTTCTTTTCCTTTCCTTTCACCCCCCCCCTCTCTCTTTTCCTTTCCTCTCCTTCTCTCTCTCTTTTCCTTTCCTTTTATTTTCTCTTTCTTTCCTTTCATTTCCCTTCCTTCCCTTCTTCTCTCTCTTTTCCTTTCCTTCTCTCTCTTTTCCTATCCTTGTCTCTCTCTCTTTTTTCCTTTCCTTGTCTCTCTCTCTCTCTCTTTTCCTTTCCTTCTCTCTCTCTTTTCCTTTCCTTCTCTCTCTTTTCTTTTCCTTCTGTCTCTCGCTTTTCTTTTCACTCTCTCTCTTTTCCTTTCCTACCTTCGCTTCTCTCTCTTTTCCTTTTCTTCCCTTCTCTCTCTCTCTTTCCCTTTTTCCTCCCTTCTCTCTCTTTTCCTTTTCTTCCCTTCTCCCGCTCTCTCCTTTCTTTTCATTTCCTTATCTCTCTTTTCCTTTCCTTATCTCTCTTTTCCTTTCCTTATCTCTCTCTCTCTCTCTTCCTTCCCTTTTCCTTTCCTTATCTCTCTTTCGTTTCCTTTTCTTCTCTCTCTCTCTCTCTCTCTCTCTCTCTCTCTCTCTCTCTGTCTCTCTCTTTTCCATTCTGTATCTCTCTCTTTTCCTCTCTTTTCATATCCTTCCTTTGCTTCTCTCTCTTTTTTCTATTCATTTCCTTTCCCTTAATTTTCTCACGCTTTTCATTCTCTCTTTTCCTTTTCTTTCCTTACATTCTATTATTTTTGTCATTGCCTTTCCTCTCTCTTTTCCTTTCCTTTCCATTCACTTCCTTTTCTTTATTAGTTTTTAATCTCCTAGCCTTTCCTTCACTTCTCTCTCTTTTTCTTTCCTCTCCCTCTCTCATTTCCTTTCTTTTTCTTTTATTTCCGTGTTTCCTTTCCATCACCTCTCTCTCCTCTCCCTTCCTTTATTTTCTTTTCATTCCCTTTACGTCTATCTCTTTATTTCCTTTTTCTTCCTGGAACAGTGACCAGTTCTCTTGATAAGCCTCCTCCTCTGCCAGTCCTGAGAGCAGTCATGGTGTAGAGCGCTGAGCTCACTCAGGGCTTCCTATTCAGGACAGTGAGGAGTTGTTGGGAAGGTAGATGCCAGCAGGGCTACCAAGAGAACCTGAATGACCCTGAATGACAATGAATGGACGTGAATGACCCTGAATGGACATGAATGAACGCGAATGACCCTGAATGAATGTGAATGACCCTGAATGAACGTAAATGACCCTGAATGGACGTGAATGACCCTGAATGGACGTGAATGAACGCAAATGACCCTGAATGAGCGTAAATGACCCTGAATGAACATAAATGCCCTGAATGAACGCGAATGATCCTGAATGAACGTGAATGACCCTGAATGAACGTAAATGACCCTGAATGAACATGAATGACCCTGAATGAATGTAAATGACCCTGAATGAATGTAAATGACCCTGAATGAGCGTAAATGCCCTGAATGAACGTGAATGATCCTGAATGACCCTGAATAAACATGAATGACCCTGGATGACCCTGAATGAACGTGAATGACTCTGAATGAACCTGAATGACCCTAAATGAACGTGAATGACCCTGAATGAACATGGATGACCCTGAATGAACATGAATGACCCTGAATGAACGTTAATGACCCTGGATGACCCTGAATGAACGTGAATGACCCTGGATGACCCTGAATGAACGTGAATGACTCTGAATGACCCTAAATGAAAGTGAATGACCCTGAATGAACGTAAATGACTCTGAATGAACGTGAATGAACCTGAAGGACCCTGAATGAACGTGAATAACCCTGAATGAACATGAATGACCCTGAATGAATGTAAATGACCCTGAATGAATGTAAATGACCCTGAATGAGCGTAAATGCCCTGAATGAACGTGAATGATCCTGAATGACCCTGAATAAACATGAATGACCCTGGATGACCCTGAATGAACGTGAATGACTCTGAATGAACCTGAATGACCCTAAATGAACGTGAATGACCCTGAATGAACATGGATGACCCTGAATGAACATGAATGACCCTGAATGAACGTTAATGACCCTGGATGACCCTGAATGAACGTGAATGACCCTGGATGACCCTGAATGAACGTGAATGACTCTGAATGACCCTAAATGAAAGTGAATGACCCTGAATGAACGTAAATGACTCTGAATGAACGTGAATGAACCTGAAGGACCCTGAATGAACGTGAATAACCCTGAATGGACGTGAATGACCCTGAATGGACCTGAATGACCCTGAATGAACATGAATGACCCTGAATGAACGTGAATGACCCTGAATGGACGTGAATGACCCTGAATGAACCTGAATGACCCTGAATGAACGTGAATGACCCTGAATGGACGTGAATGACCCTGAATGAACGTGAATGAACATGAATGACCCTGGATGGGTAAATTGACACTTTAAACGAAGTGGAGAACTCCTTTAAGTTCCGTTTTGTTTCATCGCCAGCTGGAGGAACGGATTACCCCGGAGGCCTCGCGACACGGACCGGCTCCGACCGAAAACTGTAACGGGTCACAGACAAGGCCGAGCCCGGCAACCAACCCTTTCACTCCCTGGAGCCTAACACACCATTTTTACTCTTCTTATGTCTGACTAGAACTGCTGCCCCATCCGACCCGCCTGAGTCACCATGATATGCAGTCATCTTCAGCTCCCCCCCCACCCAACCCCCCAGGAATCTTGGGGGTGAAGATCTGATGCTTCCAAGAAAGAACGCCTTGTTTCCAAAAAAGACGCCGATTGCTTCCTTTTTATTTCCCCGATGCGTTTCCATGAGGGTCACCCATGGGGTCACCTACCTCCTGAAATGCGTCATCCATCAGCGGGCATGAAGCAGTTTATGAGGCTTCTCAACGTGCTTTGACCCAGGATGCCCACCACAGACAGAGCCACCTCCACCCTGAACTGAGGACGTATGGAGGCCACCATTGCCAACCTCTACTTCTGAAAATACTAGTTACCTGGCTGTCATGCTAATCCTAAAGCTTCAGGGTTGTTTTTTGTTGTAGGACTTCAGTTTGGGGGGGGGGGGTTCCCTTTATGGGGAGTTAGTGGGGTCCTTGTAGGGTGCCTAGGCTGCTCAACTCTGGCAGGTACCCGGCAGGGGGCTGGTTCCTCAGGCAGGACATTTCATTCTAAGCCCTGAAGAAGGGGAGGCGGCATAATTCCCCAGAAGTGTGTTGGTTTTATCTATTTAACCTCTTACAAAATAAAAAGTCTGGAACCAAATTCTCAACGCGCCCCACGGGGGGCACCCAGCTAACTTCCTGCCATGGGATCACCACCTTACCAGGTACACGTCGATTTTGCCCAGCTGCTCCAGTTTTGACAAGTCTTCTGTGAATGGGGAAAATACCCGGAGGAGCATACTTATTACCTAGTATACTCAGCACCATCTAGTGGCCATGATGCAGTATTTATCCCCATTCACACTAAATAACATTTGATCTAAAGAGAAAAAAAAAGCCTAAGAACATTCGATTTTGCCCATGCACAGCTGCTCCAGTTTTGACAAATCCTCTGTCAATGGGGAAAATACCCCACTAGATGGAGCCGAGGAGCACACTTAAAATACTCAACGCCACCTAGTGGCAGTAATGGAGTATTTCTCCCCGTTCACACTAAATAACATTCAAGCTGCAGAGGAAAAAAAGCCTGAGAACGTTCGATTTGCCCATGCACAGCTGCTCCAGTTTTGACAAATCCTCTGTGAATAGGGAAAATACTCCATTATGGCCACTAGGTGGAGCTGAGGATCATACTTATTATTTAGAATACTCAGCGCCATGAAGTGGCTGTAATGCAGTATTTCTCCCTATTCGCGCTAAATAACATTTGAGAAATACTCCATTATGGCCACTAGATGTAGCGGAGGAGCCTACTTACTATTTAGAATACTCAGCGCCATGAAGTGGCTGTAATGGAGTATTTCTCCCTATTCACGCTGAATAACATTTGAGAAATTCCCCATTATGACCACTAGATGGAGCTGAGGAGCATACTTATTAACGAGAAAAATAGCGCCATCTAGTGGCCATAATAGGGTATTTCTAAAAAAAAAAAAAAGCTTGAGAACATTAAATTTTGCCCATGCTCCAGTTTTTAAAAATCCTCTGTGAATGGGGAAAATACCCCATTATGGCCACTAGGTGGAGCTGAGGAGCATACTTATTACTTCGAATACCCAGCGCCATCAAGTGGCTGTAATAGGGTATTTCTCAAAAAAAAAAGCCTGAGAACATTCAATTTTGCCCATGCACAGCTGCTCCACATATGCTCTGTGAATGGGTATTTCTCCCTATTCACGCTAAATAACATTTGAGAAATACCCCATTATGGCCACTAGATGGAGCTGAGGAGCATACTTATTAACGAGAAAAATAGCGCCGTCTTGTGGCCATAATAGGGTATTTCTAAAAAAAAAAAAAAAAACTTCGAACATTACATTTTGCCCATGCTCCAGTTTTTAAAAATCCTCTTTGAATGGGGAAAATACCCCATTATGATCACTAGATGGAGCTGAAGAGCACACTTGTCACCTAGGATAGGCAGCGCCATCAAGTGGCTGTAGAAAGGTATTTCTCAAAAAGAAAAAGCCTGAGAACATGCAATTTTTCCCATGCACAGCTGCTCCATTTTAGACAAATCCTCTGGCATTATGGCCACTAGGTGGAGCTGAGGAGCATACTTATTACTTAGAATACCCAGCGCCATCAAGTGGCTGTAATAGGGTATTTCTCCAAAAAAAAAAAAGCCTGAGAACATTCAATTTTGCCCATGCACAGCTGCTCCACATATCCTCTGTGAATGGGGATTTCTCCCTATTCACGCTAAATAACATTTGAGAAATACCCCATTATGGCCACTAGATGGAGCTGAGGATCATGCTTATTAACTAGGATACTTTGCACCATCTAGTGGCCATAATAGGGTATTTCTTAAAACAAAAAAAAAAGCCTGAGAACATTCAATTCTGCCCATGCACAGCTGCTCCAATTTTGACAAATCCTCTGTGAATGGGGGAAAATACCCCATTATGGCCACTAGGTGGAGCTGAGGAGCCTACTTATTACTTAGAATACCCAGCGCCATCAAGTGGCTGTAATAGGGTATTTCTCAAGAAAAAAAAAAGCCTGAGAACATTCAATTTTGCCCATGCACAGCTGCTCCACATATCCTCTGTGAATGGGGATTTCTCCCTATTCACGCTAAGTAACATTTGAGAAATACCCCATTATGGCCACTAGATGGAGCTGAGGATCATGGGCCAGATTCACAAAGAGTTACGCCGGCGTATCAGTAGATACGCCGACGTAACTCAGAATCTAAGCCCGTCGTATGTTTAAGTGTATTCTCAAACTGAGATACACTTAAACATGCCTAAAATACGACGGCCTGCGCCGTCGTACCTTAGGGTGCATTATTTACGCTGGCCGCTAGGTGGCGCTTCCATTGAGGTCGGCGTAAAATATGCAAATGAGTCGTTACGCCGATTCACGAACGTACGCTTGCCCGTCGCAGTAAAGAAACGCCGTTTCCGTAAGAGATACGCCGCGTAAAGATAAACATGCCCCCTAGGTGGCGTATCCAATGTTAAGTATTGTCGTCATTCCCGCGTCGCAATTTGAAAATTTTACGTCGTTTGCGTAACTCGTCCGTGAATGGGGCAGGACGTCATTTACGTCCACGTCAAAACCAATGATGTCCTTGCGACGTCATTTAAAGCAATGCACGCCGAGATATTTTAGGGACGGCGCATGCGCAGTTCGTTCGGCGCGGGGACGCGCTTCATTTAAATGAAACACGCCCCCTACCCGCCGAATTTGAATTCCGCCGGGTGATTTACGCTACGCCGCCGCAACTTTACAGGCAAGTGGTTTGTGAATAAAGCACTTGCCTGATAAACTTGCGGCGGCGTAACGTAAATCAAATACGTTACACCTGCCCACAAATACGCCCATCTACGTGAATCTGGCCCCATGCTTATAAACTAGGATACTTCGCACCATCTAGTGGCCATAATAGGGTATTTATCCAAAAAAAATAAAAAAAAGCATGAGAACATTCAATTTTGCCCATGCACAGCTGCTCCAGTTTTTCCAAATCCTCTGTGAATGGAGAAAATACCCAATCATGACCATTAGATGGAGCTGAAGAGCATACTTGTTACCAGCGCCATCTAGTGGCCAGAATACATTATTTCTCCCCATTCACGCTAGATGGAGCCGAGGAGCATATTTATTACCTAGGATACTTAGCGCCATCTAGTGGTCGTAATGCAGCGTTTGCTAAATAACATTCTAGCTACAGAGAAAAAAAAAAAAAAAGCCTGAGAACATTCAATTCTGCCCATGCACAGCTGCTCCACATATCCTCTGTGAATGGGGATTTCTCCCTATTCACGCTAAATAACATTTGATAAATACCCCATTATGGCCACTAGATGGAGCTGAGGATCATGCTTATTAACTAGGATACTTCGCACCATCTAGTGGCCATAATAGGGTATTTCTCAAAAAAAAAAAAAAAAGCCTGAGAACATTCGATTCTGCCCCGATCGCAAAGAGAGATTTTACACGCGGTTTCGAAAAAGGACGAAGAGATATTCAGATTTTATATAGATACACCCTTTAGTTTAAAGAAATGTATATTTTAATAAGTCGAATTGTAGCAAATGATTTACTGTTATGCAAAAAAAACTGTCGTCCCAGAGCCTTTAGCGTCTTGAAGCGCAAGTCTCAGAATGACCCGGGTCGCCCAACTTTTTTTTTTTGATTTATCAGGCATGCTCAGAAGATGTTTGCATGTCGCTATCCACAGATATATCTGCTTTTTGTTTTTTTTTATTATTTCCCGCTGCGTAATGCACTTAGGCGTAGTACTTACCTTACCGGGCCAGGGGTCTGTAATCACAGTATTGTAACGAAACGCCGAGGCCGTCCGGCGCCCCAATCCACGTCCTAAAGCTTTAATCAAACGGTCGTGTCGGCGGGCAGGCAATGCGGGGGGGGGGGGAAGGGTGGCGAGGGAAACGCCGTCCAATCCCGCGCTTCCTCGGTCGCCTTCGGCCAACATGGCAGACGTTGTGAATGTTTAAACTCCGGGAAAAGAGTCCGGCCGCGGCGACCCGACTCCGGGAATCGTGGAGCTCGGGGGGGAGGGGTAGGGGGGTGGGGAGGGGGTGGGGTGGGTCGAACGGGGGGGGGTTAAAGGACTTTTTAACAAAGCATGTTATTTATTTTGTAATACAGAAAATAAAACGGAATCTAATTAGAATTATATTATGTATGAACGATGAAGGAAGATTCGAAAAAAGGACGACGCTCTCTGTGAGGCTTGCTTCAGGATGCCGTGCGTTTCGCTTGCGGCCTTTTTTTTTTACGAGCGGTAAACTACCCGGAAAAGCAAAGCACAGGTTACATTTTTCAGGTCCTGCATTATTGGAGTGCCGGCTGTAGCTTTTAGCAAAAGCTTCAATCTTTTAGCGGCCCGCTTAAAGCTACAGCCGGCTCTTTTATTAGCCTCCTTACTCACCCTCGTAGCTGAAGGATGTTTAAGGGGCTCTGATTAAGCTGCTCAGGACTTACCTGTTTGTTTAGGGGGGGTCACTAAAAGCTCTCTCATCACTGATTGGCTGCAATTTATTGTAAGGGAATGTACGCACATGCGCAGAGCTTTGCGTCCATTCCTGCCGTTGAGCTGCACTTATAAAGCCGTCTGCCAGCTTCCGGCGTTTCTGATCAGAGCCCAATCGCACTTTTGCACTTTAGGGATGCTTTATGTACATGAACCGCAAAGGGTACGTTACCTGAAATCCTTGTACTGTATATACCCCAAGGTACTAGGCTGTCCCCTGGGGGCCCTTTATCAGCAGGCTGTTTCTGCAGTATATTTGGGAACTCTGCTGCCCCCTGGGGGCCATTTAAGAGTAAGCAGCAGTTTTGCAGTATATCTGAGAACTCTGCTGCCCCCTAGGGACCCTTTATCAGTAAGCTGTTTTGCAGTATATCTGAGAACTCTGCTGCCCCCTGGGGACCCTTTATCAGTAAGCAGTTTTGTAGTATATCTGAATTCGATGCTGCCCCCTGGGGACCCTTTATCAGTAAGCCTTTTCTGCAATATATCTGGGAACTCTGCTGCTTCCTGGGGGCCCTTTATCAGTAAGCAGCAGTTTTGCAGTAGATCTGAGAACTGTGCTGCCCCCTAAAGACCTTTTATCAGTAAGCAATTTCTGTAGTATATCTGCTGCCCGCTGGGGACCCTTTATCAGTAAGCCCTTTCTCTAGTATATCTGGGAACTCTGCTGCCCCCTGGGGACCCTTTATCATTAAGCCTTTTCTGTATTAAATCTGGGAACTCTGCTGCCCCCTGGGGGCCCTTTAAGAGTAAGCAGCAGTTTTGCAGTAGATCTGAGAACTGTGCTGCCCGCTAAAGACCTTTTATCAGTAAGCAATTTCTGCAGGATATCTGAAAGCTATGCTGCCCACTGGGGACTCTTTATTAGTAAGCCATTTCTTCAGTATATCTGGGCACTCTGCTGCCCCCTGTGTGCCCTTTATCAGTAAGCAGCAATTTTGCAGTATATTTGGGAACTCTGCTGCCCCCTAAAGACCTTAAATTAGTAAGGTGTTTCCACATTATATCTGAGAACTCTGCTGCCCCCTGGGGGCCCTTTATCAGTAAGCCCTTTTTGCAGTATGTCTGGGAACTCTGCTGCCCCCTGGGGGCCCTTTAAGGGTAAGCAGCAGTTTTGCAGTAGATCTGGGCACCCCTTGGGGGCCCTCTAAGAGTAAGCAGCAGTTTTGCAGTAGATCTGGGCACTCTGCTGCCCCCTGGGGGCCCCTTATCAGTAAGCAACAATTTTGCAGTATATTTGGGAACTCTGCTGCCCCCTAAAGACCTTTAATTAGTAAGTTGTTTCCACATTATACCCGAGAACTCTGCTGCCCCCTGGGGGCCCTTTATCAGTAAGCCCTTGCTGCAGTATATCTGGGAACTCTGCTGCCCCCTGGGGGCCCTTTAAGGGTAAGCAGCAGTTTTGCAGTAGATCTGGGCACTCTGCTGCCCCCTGGGGGCCCGCTAAGAGTAAGCAGCAGTTTTGTAGTAGATCTGGGCACTCTGCTGCCCCCTGGGGGCCCTCTAAGAGTAAGCAGCAGTTTTGCAGTAGATCTGGGCACTCTGCTGCCCCCTGGGGGCCCTCTAAGAGTAAGCAGCAGTTTTATAGTAGATCTGGGCACTCTGCTGCCCCCTGGGGGGCCTTTATCAGTAAGCAGCAGTTTTGCAGTAGATTTGTGAATTCTGCTGCCCCCTAAAGACCTTTTATTAGTAAGTTGTTTCCACATTATATCTGAGAACTCTGCTGTCCACGAAGGACCTTTTATCAGTAAGAAATGTCTGCAGTATATCTGAAACTGATGCTGCTCCCTGGGGGACCCTTTATCAATAAGCAGCAGTTTTGCAGTATATTTGGGAACTCTGCTGCCCCCTGGGGGCCCTTTATCAATAAGCAGCAGTTTTGCAGTATATTTGGGAACTCTGCTGCCCCCTGGGGGCCCTTTAGGAGTAAGAAGCAGTTTTGCAGTAGATCTCAAAACTCTGCTGCCCCCTAAGGACCTTTTATTAGTATGCAGTTTTGCAGCATATCCGGGAACTCTGCTGCCCCCTGGAGACCCTTTATCAGTAAAGCAGCTTTGCAGTCAATCTGCTGCCCCCTTCTGGCGAGTCTGATGTATTACACCCTTTCTTCCAGGCCTCAGAGAGAACGTCACGCTCCTGACAGATTTTTTCCTCAGTAGTATATAATTTAGTAGGGCTACTGCGTAGCCGCCAAACCAAGTACGATGCATGCCGAAGTTTACCGTACCAACGGGGCTCACGGGCCTTTTGCCGAAAAAAAGCAAGCTTCTACCGTTTTCTTGTGCCTGCTTGTTAACCCCTTCCAGGTTTTTCGCGCACTTGCAAATTCCGCACTGGGCAGGAAGGTGTTAAACACGAGCGTCTGTCTGTCCCGTCTGTCTCTCTTATTACTCGCTGTCACTTCTGCGCAGAATTCCCTGCTGTACAATGCAATGGAAAGATTATTTTTTTGTCATTTCCATCTTCTTCCTCTGTTTTCTCTCGGTTGGGTTTTTTATACACATTTGCAAAATTTTTATGTTGTTTTGATGAGCTGAGGATTTTGCTGGCTGTGTGGCAATTTTATTTCTTTATTTTTTTTTTTTTTCTTTTTCTTTTTTAAATAAAATATTCTATTTATTTGATTGGAAAATAATAAAGAATTCTAACAATGCCAACGTCTTGATATGTCCCTGTAACCTTTTCCATTGTGTTTTCAGCCGGTCCGGATCTCGGGGGGGATTGCGGAAGTCGCCCAATCATTGGCTTTTGTTTTGCTGTTCCATATTTTCATGGTGATACACATTTGAAGGATCTTAGGGGCTCAGGCTTCTTAACCATGATATACACACTCAGGCCCGGACTAGGACAAAAAAATAGGCTGATGATGGGATGTGGGGTTCCAGGACCTTGTACCTCTGGGCCCCTTTACACTACACAGCACCCTGCACCCCTGGGCCCCTTTACACTGCACAGCACCCTGCACCCCTGGGCCCCTTTACATTGCACAGCACCCTGCACCCCTGGGCCCCTTTACATTGCACAGCACCCTGCACCCCTTTACATTGCACAGCACCCTGCACCCCTGGGCCCCTTTACATTGCACAGCACCCTGGGCCCCTTTACATTGCACAGCACCCTGCACCCCTTTACATTGCACAGCACCCTGCACCCCTGGGCCCCTTTACATTGCACAGCACCCTGCACCCCTGGGCCCCTTTACATTGCACAGCACCCTGCACCCCTGGGCCCCTTTACATTGCACAGCACCCTGCACCCCTGGGCCCCTTTACATTGCACAGCACCCTGCACCTCTGGGCCCCTTTACATTGCACAGCACCCTGCACCTCTGGGCCCCTTTACATTGCACAGCACCCTGCACCTCTGGGCCCCTTTACATTGCACAGCACCCTGCACCTCTGTATCCCTTTACATTGCACAGCACCCTGCACCTCTGTATCCCTTTACATTACATAGAACCCTGCACCTCTGGGCCCCTTTACATTACACAGCACCCTGCACCCCTTTACATTACCCTGCACCTCTGGGCCTCTTTACATTGCACAGCACCTCTGGACTCCTTTACATTACACAGCACCTTGCACCTCTGGACCCCTTTACATTACACAGCACCCTGCGCCTCTGGACCCCTTTACATTACACAGCACCTCTGGACTCCTTTACATTACACAGCACCTTGCACCTCTGGACCCCTTTACATTACACAGCACCCTGCGCCTCTGGACCCCTTTACATTACACAGCACCCTGCACCTCTGGACCCCTTTACATTACACAGCACCTCTGGACCCCTTTACATTACACAGCACCCTGCACCTCGGCACCCCCTTTACATTACACAGCACCCTGCACCTCTGGACCCCTTTACATTACACAGCACCCTGCACCTCTGGGCCCCTTTACATTACACAGCACCTTGCACCTCTGGGCCCCTTTACATTACACAGCACCCTGCACCTCTGGGCCCCTTTACAGCACCCTGCACCCCTTTACATTACACAGCACCCTGCACCTCTGGACCCCTTTACATTACACAGCACCCTGCACCTCTGGGCCCCTTTACATTACACAGCACCCTGCACCTCTGGACCCCTTTACATTACACAGCACAACACAGTTTGTTACACAGACATCTACCTAACAGTTCTGGACCCCCTGCATGTTACACAGACCTCCCTACAGTGCAGACCCCCTCCTTACAGTGCAGACCCCCCCCCCCCTACATTGCAGAGACGTGACCTGTGGCCCGCGGGCCGCCGCGGCCCACCGGGCATATGCCCAGTATGCCCCATGGCCAGTCTGGGCCTGTACACACTGAGCATTTATGATGCAATAACAAAGCTTGGCATGAGTTTCAAGACGCTTCCTTTAAGGAATTAAAATGTATCGAAAATCAGAGAACACAAATCTGATATATTGCAGCTCACCAATCCTTCCATGTGGTGGTACCATGTCCACCTTTCAAGCTATTTCCCTTTATTTTCACCTGGTGATCCTGCCAGTAACACACTTCCTATGCCAGGGTGACAACGCTCGATGCACCTAAGGAGAAGCAGGAACAGGACTACAAAACAGCCCCCTCTTCTTATAGTCATAATAAATGGTGGAGGGGCTTTGTAGTCCATTGAGTTAACTGTTAAGTCCTTGTACTGTATCTATTGAGCAGGAAAAGGACTACAAAACAGATCCCTCTCCTTATAGTCGTAATACAGAGTGGGGGAGCTCTGTAGTCTGCAGGGCGAACTGTAAATTCATTATACTTTAGCTATGGAGGAGCAGCAGGAACAGGACTACAAAACAGCCTCCGCCACTTATAACCATAATAAAGGATGGAGGAGCCTTGTAGTCCATTGAGTTAACTGCTAAGTCCTTGTACTGTATCTATTGAGGAGTAGGAACAGAACTATAAAACAGCTCCCTATCTTTATAGCCATAATAAAGGGTGGAGGGGTTCTGTAGTCCGCAGAGATAACTGTATCAATGTACTGTATCTCTTAAGGAGCAGGACTACAAAACAGCCTCCTCCCCTTATAGCCATAATAAAGGGTGGAGGAGATCTGTAGTCCAAGCCAACTGTGATCTCCTTGTACTACATCTATGGAGAAGCAGGTGCAGGACTACAAAAGAGCTCCCTCTCCTTATAGCCATAATACAGGGTGGGAGGAGCTCTGCAGTCTGCAGAGAAAACTGAACTCACTGTGCTGTATCTGTGGAGGAACATGGCTGCAAAACAGCCTCCTCTCCTTATTGACATAATAAAGGGTGGAGGGATCCTGTAGTTCACAGAGACAATTGCCAGCTCATTATACTGTATCTATGGGGCAGCAGTAACAGGACCACAAAACAGGCATCTCTGAGTCTCACTGAACAATGAAAGGCTCAGGTATGAAATCGGGTCCCATTAATATCACCTGTGAATTCAGACACAGATTGGGGTTCATTCAGGGCTGGTGCTACCACTAGGCAAACTAGGCAGCTGCCTAGGGCGCCCGGCCACTGGTGTTCCTACTCTCATCTCTCTGCAGCAAGCAACTAAATCTCAGCATCAGCAGGCAGCCACAAAGTGTCAGAGGACTGTGTCCCAACTCCCGAATAAATGGAAACAAGGAAACATTCATTGATGGGCGCTGGTGAGGCTGCATTTGATGGGCGCTGGTGAGGCTGCATTTGATGGGCGCTGGTGAGGCTGCATTTGATGGGCGCTGGTGAGGCTGCATTTGATGGGCGCTTCATTAAAAAGGTGGGGTTTAAGTGGGCAGGGGGGGAAGGGGGTGGAGTCAGGGGTGAAGCAGCAAAATTAAGTTTCGCCTAGGGTGATATTAATGGGACCAGACCTCTAGGGTGTTTGTTTTCCAAGTAGAGAGACAGCTGGTTCATTAATTTGGCGCATATTGGGATTGTTCTCCTTCTAATTAGTCTACAGGTCAAATGTTATTTATTCATTAAAAAAAAGTGGCTCAGGTAAATACCACATTATGGCCAGGAACTGATGTGAATGTACAATATATAAAGTGCTGCATAAAATTGTCAGCGCTATATAAATACCTGAAATAAAATAACAGAGAGCAAAAAGAAAAGTGATAAAAGAACTTTATTGCAAGTTAAAGCAGGAATATACAAAAGATTTACAGTATATAAGAAGTCAATTAAAACAGTAATAATATACATGATTCATTTGATATAAAATATGGCAGAAGCTTATAAACGTTCATAACCATGTCGGTGACAAAGTGCAGAATTCAGATTGATACAAAAAGTGCTACAAAAGCTTATTTTTGCACAGGGGTAACACCGCAAGGGAGGGTTTGTATTTCCTTGGCGTTCAGCTTTAAAGTGTTTGTAAATGAATATAAGCCGGCTACCCGATGTATTCCAAAAATGTAAGCCTTTATTTGCTACATGTTAAAAAACACATAGTGGGTAAACTAACGCGTTTCGGCCATGGTAGCCAGGACTCTCCGTCCTCATTGGCTGAGACAGCGGTGGGGCGCTATCGTCTCCCGCTGCAGTCAAAGTCAGTCAGCCATTGAGGAGAGAGAGGGGGCGGGGCCGAACCACGGCTCAATGTCTGAATGGATACATGGGGGCACTTGGCAGTAGGGAGGGGCCAGAAGTGCCGGCGAGGGATCCGAGAAGAGGAGGATCGGGGCTGCTCTGTACAAAAACATTGCACGGAGCAGGTAAGTAGAACATGTTTGTTATTTATAAAAAAAAAAAAGACTTTAGTATCACTATAGGTCTATTATATCACTGAACTAATACGGGTATGTGGCCATATTAAGCCAATGAGATCAATGGCCATATTAAGCCAATGAGATCAATGGCCATATTAAGCCAATGAGATCAATGGCCATATTAAGCCAATGAGATCAATGGCCATATTAAGCCAATGAGATCAATGGCCATATTAAGCCAATGAGATCAATGGCCAATAGCCTAATACAGCCATGTGGCCATTATAAGTCAATGACATCATAGATCTAATATGGTCATGTGGCGGTATTAGGCCAATGATGTCACAAGCACTCCCAAGCTTATGCCTACTGGTAACCAATCTGAGGACAGGAGGCAAGGAAAGCCATAACATTTAAAGTGACCTATCAGCAGAGGACCACTTGTTAAAAAATAAAAGAGACTCTGGCCCAGATTCACAGAGAGCATGGCGCACAATATGCCGCCATAGAGCAAACACTGTACGCTACACCAACGCAGCGAGGCAAGCATTGCATTCAGCAAGCCAGTGCTTCCAACGCTGCGCCAGTGTGGCGTGGGTTTCGAAGGCGCACGTCGGCGTAGGTGGAAGTGGGCGTGAGCCCACGCAAATGATAGGCCGAGCGCCAGACAGGTACGTTTTACGAACTGCGCATGCGCCGTGGACGCATACACAGCACCCCCCCTTGCGCCTGCTCACAACCACGCCGGCACAGCTGCCTAAGCTACGTCGGCGTGAACATAACGTACGCCCAGCCAGACACACGTCCAACGCACAATACGCCGGATTGTGTTCCCTGGTGCAGACCTGTGCATGTCTGTTGCCGGGTTTGTATCTCCTTTAATGGGACATAACTTTACGCCGGACGTACAACTCGCGTAGCATGCGACGGGCACACGCACGTTCGTGAATCGGCGTATTTCCCTCATTTGCATGTTTGAATGGCTAATCAATGGGAGCGGCACCATGTGCCCAGCCCATATGTGCGCCCACCCTACGCCAGCGTGTGCAAGCTACGTCGGCGGGGTGTAGCCTGTTTTTAGGCGCATATTAGTTTGTGGGTCTGGTGCACACATACGCAGGCGCACATTTGCACTTACGTCGGCGTAACGTGCCATACGTCGGCGTAAGTGCTTTGTGAATCTGGGCCTCTATACTTACCTTTCTGGTGGCCCTCTTTCACCAGCAGCTATTAAAGTCAAATACCAGTTTCCCCCACTGCAAGTAATGGTTCCTTCCATCACTACAGGAGAGACAGTACAAGCTGGCAAACCAGTGTGCGGAGGGGGGATGAGGTATTTCACAAATCTTGAAATGCAGATATACTCAGCAGCAGCCAGCAAGCGAGCATAGAAGAGGTGGAGTTTTCATGAAAGGCCCACCAGAAATGTAAGTACCCCGGTTCCCAGAAAATAAGACCTAGCGATATTTTCCCCAGAGGACTGCAATATAAGCCCTACCCCCGAAAATAAGCCCTAGTTTAAAATGCTTGTAAAATCCTATAATCCCCTCTATTACAGTAGTATATAATGTACACTGTGTGTGTTTCTGTAATATAATTAACCACTTCTAGACCGCCGCATGTACATATACGTCGGCAGAATGGCACGTACAGGCACATTGGCGTACCTGTACGTCCTCTGCTAGACGTGGGTCCGGGGTCCGATCGGGACCCACCCCGCTACATGCGGCGGTCGGATTCCCTCGGGGAGCGATTCGGGATGAGGGCACGGCTATTCCTTTCTAGCCGCCCCATCGCGATCGCTCCCCGGAGCTGAAGAACGGGGAGAGCCGTATGTAAACACGGCTTCCCCGTGCTTCACTGTGGCGGCGTATCGATCGAGTGATCCCTTTTATAGGGAGACTCGATCGATGACGTCAGTCCTACAGCCACACCCCCCTACAGTTGTAAACACACACTAGGTGAACCCTAACTCCTACAGCGCCCCCTGTGGTTAACTCCCAAACTGCAACTGTCATTTTCACAATAAACAATGCAATTTAAATGCATTTTTTGCTGTGAAAATTACAATGGTCCCAAAAATGTGTCAAAATTGTCCGAAGTGTCCGCCATAATGTCGCAGTCACGAACGAAATCGCTGATCGCCGCCATTAGTAGTAAAAAAAATAATAATAATAATAAAACTATCCCCTATTTTGTAAACGCTATACATTTTGCGCAAACCAATCGATAAACGCTTATTGCGATTTTTTTTAACAAAAATAGGTAGAATACGTATCGGCCTAAACTGAGGAAAAAAAAAAAAAAATTATATATGTTTTTGGGGGATATTTATTACAGCAAAAAGTAAAAAATATTGCATTTTTTTCAAAATTGTCGCTCTATTTTTGTTTATAGCGCAAAAAATAAAAACCGCAGAGGTGATCAAATACCACCAAAAGAAAGCTCTATTTGTGGGGGAAAAAAAGGACGCCAATTTTGTTTGGGAGCCACGTCGCACGACCGCGCAATTGTCTGTTAAAGCGACGCAGTGCCGAATTGTAAAAACCCCTTGGGTCATTTAGCAGCATATTGGTCCGGTCCTTAAGTGGTTAAAGGGAAGAGAGCTCCGGTGGGTCACGGAAGCGCACAACGGTGCTGTAACGAAGGCATTTGGCACAATTATATTACAGAAACACACACATTGTACATTATATAATAATGCAATAGAGTGGATAATAGAATTTTACAAGCATTTTAACTCAGGTCACACCGGGGGATTCCTGACAGGCAGGGAGGGAGAGGGGGAGAGAAGACATAGCATTACATAGTAAGACCTACCCCGAAAATAAGCCCTACTGTGTCTTTTGTTGCCAAAATTATTCTAAGACCCGGGGCTTATTTTTAGGGAAACGCGGTACAGAGCGCCTCTTATTACAGGTATCCCGTTCCTTACAAATGACCCTCTGCTGACAGTGGTCACTGGGCAATAAAAGGAAAACTCTTCCAATCACATGCCCCGGTGACAAGTCTTAATGGGGGATTTCCGCTTAAATTTGCTGAGATTTATTCTAAACTCTTGTCATGTCCCTTGGACAGGAAAAACACTAGGAAAAAAATCTACCCAACGGTGACAATAGAAATTTTCCCACACACAACCTAAAACTATTTTTTCAGTAGTTATACTCACATACCGCATTACTTAAAACTTTTGTTTAATATAGTAAATGTTTTGTTTTTTTTTTTATACTCAGCTAATCACAAGGGGAGTAACAAGCCCCCCCAGTGACATAGCATTGGGCAGTTGACAGGTACTCTTTATGAAGACATCAGGGGTCTATTTGACCTCTAATGTCTCCCTTGCACTGCCCTCGGTCTGCTGTACCCGGCCGCAATACCGGCTTTAACCCCTTGGCTGCCAAGTAGCCATGAGCTTGTGTTTTTACCAAACCATGTGGCCATACGATGTCGTGAGCATCTGCGCCCCCCCCTTTTTTTATGTTAGGACAGGGAATCCCCCTCCCAACTACAGCCGATTGGTCCATGAATGACGGTGGATTTCTGGGTTCAGAACAAAACACAAGCTCATCCCTACCGCCTTCACGACATGGCAACCAAAGGGTTAAACCAAACCGGGTCACCAAATGTATAACAGCAGTTCTTGTTTTCTTGATCTAAGGGTGGGATTACACCTTCAAGGGTGTTAAAAAGAAAAAAAAAAGGCACTACAAAAAGCAATGGAAATGTACAGTATCAACAGCAACTAGTTGGAACCACCCAACTGCGTTAAAGCCTAAATTCAGGGACACTATGAACTGAGTCCAGGGAGGTGCATGATATCTCCCGAACTTATCTTGGTTACTTATAAGTGACAGATTAATGGCTGTGTCAGAGGAGCTGTGAGAGAGGAGAGAGAGAGACACAAAACAGCCATCTCCGTCCCTCCCCCTGCTGCCATTCAGAGAAGCCTTTGTATTTTGTGAATGAGTTCACATAATACAAAGGCTTCTGTGATTGGACAGGAGGATATGGTGGAGCAAGTATAGCAGTTGCACCGACTCTAATGTTGTAGATGCTTAGACCTGAAGCATCAGCTTTGGGCTCCCAGAAATACAGCAATGTCTTCTGGGGAGTGCAATAATATGATAAAACTGTCAGATGTAAATAAGCCCAGGAGGTGTCAGGCACCTCCTTGGATTTAACTCATAGTGTGCCTTTATTTTTTTCCCTGGAATTCAGCTATAACAATAGTAACTGCACATCTTGTTGAGGTTTCCTAAAGCTGAACTTCAGGCAGAATTGATGTCATCACGCATTTATTAAATACATAACTGAGCGCATTTTAAATCTCTTTGCGCTTGAGAGGGAGGGCCCTGTTTTTCCCGATCTTGTGATCGGCTGTCACAGTGGTTACAAGATTGGTAGCCTGTCCTACTACTTTCTGATCGTAAACATTGACCAGGAGAGGTCTGTGGAAGCGGTCACAGTACAGAACAGCAATGCCAGATGTCCACATATGTGTGGCAACACAGCATCACAGCCCACCGCCACATACAACCTTTATGCTAATTAGGTCAAAGAAAGCGCCAAATAAAAAAATCCTTAGGAGCCCAAAAACCTTTTATTGTTCATCTGGTTCCAACAAGCGGGGCGAAAGATGCCCAACATGTTTCAGGGCCACACAATCTCCCTTCATCGGGGCTGAATGAAATGGCAGAATGTTAAATAGATAGTAGGCCTTGGTCCAAGGCCTTGGCCACTTCTACTATGAACACCATCATGGATTGTTATCAACATACAGTGGAACCTTGGATTGCGAGTAACGCGAGTACCGAGCGTTTCGCAATACGATAACTGCATTTAAAAAAATTGTAACGCGGTTTGCAAGTGTTGTCTCGCAAAACGACCACGATTTAGGCCACAGCGGTGTGCAGTACTGCGTTTGGCCTGAGGTGGGGGGGGGGCACCGGAGCCAAGCAGAGCCGAACACCGCTGTTCGGAAATGCACGGAAAGGCCAGTAGACAGCTTGGCTGACCTCGGCAAATCTCGGGAACTAAGTCTTTCCGAGGTTTGCCAAAGTCAGCCGAAGTGTCCCTGGGCCTTTTCAGTCATTTCCGAGGCTCTCTGGCGCCCCCCGCCTCTGGTCGAATGCGGTATTGCATGCCATTAAAGTCAATGCAGAACAAATTATTTTTGTTTCCACTGACTTCATTGGAGAAACTCGCTTTGATATGCGAGTACTGTGGATTACGAGCATTCTCCTGGAACGGATTATGCTCGTAATCCGAGGTTCCACTGTACTCTGTCTGCATGAGAATCTTTGAGTCTATTTAACATTTTGGCATTTCACCCAGCCCTGATGAAGGGGGGGTGTGGCCCCCCGAAACAAGTTGCCCTGCTTGTTCTACTAGTTGAACAATAAAGACTTTGGACTTTTATTTGGTGCCCTCTTTGACCTATTAGACTTGGATTTCTAAACTCGGGTGAATGTCCTCTCCTGGGGGGTCCCAATCTTTGTGGCGAGTTGCCAAATACAGGCCACTTGGGGTCAAGTAACGACTTTATCCGCATTTTGATAACCTGTGAAAATCCCCGCCCAGCGCTCCTCTACCACTATGTGTACGGCCAATGAGGAGAAGTTATTTGACTCTAGCACAACTAAGCCCAAGTTGGCCATAGACACATTTTTGCCAAATCTAGCCGGTTCTTCCATCCATGCTGCACAACATGGAGGGGCAAATCTCCAGCTATTGTATTTTGACAGCCGGTGCCGCCAAAATACCAAAAGAAAATCTATATCTGATTGGATGGGAGGCGCCGTTCTACTGAAAAATTTCTGCCCCGCTATTCAATTTTTCAATTGCGGAATGTCAGACAGAAGTTGGCCCACTGGGCCACCCGCTGAGCAAAGTCAACTATATTGACAACTTCAGGGTCAACTTCTTGTAACCCCCTGTATAGTAGAACATACAATAGGCAGGGCAGCGCTAGCAGCCAATCAAGTATGCTGGGCACACGTGTTGACAAAAAACAAGTTGACAAAAAGGTTAGAGACTTCCATTGGGGGCCACACGATTCCCTTTCATCAGGGCTGGGTGTAGTGGCAGAAAGTTAAATGTAGGTGGAAAAGTTAGTGGCTGCTGTTCAATCACAGGCTAGAGGTGGTGACCCGTCATGTTTCACTGCAGCAGAGAGCAGACAGGTCACCAGCCAAGTTGTACTGCCTGGCAGAGCAGTGCAAACCTTAAGACTGTCTGGACAGAATTACACGTAAAGTAGTCCACTATCAACCACCATCCGACTGGAGTCAGACCACTTGGCCTTCAGGAGAAAGATTAAAACCCATCTCTTCTGAGGTCAAGGGGTTCCTTACCCATGAAATGGATACAGCGCCCAGAGGCGATTCAGTTTGCATGTGTTGGGCTTTACAAGTCTCTCTCTCTCTCTCTCACACATATATGCATTTCATCTGTGTATTTAGCGGTCTGCCTGGAGTTCAGCTTTAAGGTGGCCACTGACTTGAGATGATAGTTATCCAATCCAACACTTTAAAATCTCAAGTCTGTGGGTACTTACATATGGGACCAGCTAGAGACTATGAATTGAAATTGGCATCCAATCATACCTTTGCCATCTTAACCTTTTCTCTATACCCGGTCCCCTTCCCCACTGATCCAAATTGGTAACCCTGGCATGGTCATCTCATGGAGCTCCACTCCACACTGTACATCATCACTGCTCTTTGTAGTGCCCTTGAGTTGCCATGCATGGTCTGTTGAAGGCCCGGATTCAGGTATTGCCTGCGAAGGCGAGGCTGTGTAGGGGTTCATCAAGGCAATAGCAAGCCCTTCTGACCATCAGAGGAGCTTGTTATTGCCCACAAAAAACGTCAGTACCAAAAGGTTCCAATTCATCCGTTTCACCCCCCATTAAATGTGTGCCAAGTCTGTTGGTCAACTAGCTTGCACTGAAGTCTGCGGCAGGTTGGAGGTCAGTGAGGAAGGAAGAGAGGTCGCCAGGAGCCGCACGTCACACAAAACCATCATGTAAAGCGTGGAAGCAGCATCAGCCTAGACTCTTCCCCAGACAAGTTTCGCCCTCTAGGCTGAGGCCGAATTTCTCTTTTCCCATGCGTGTTTTGTATTTCTCTTCCTTCCTCATTGACTTCTATGGAGCGGAGACAAGGTTTTTAACTGCTTGCACTCCCAGCATATAAGGACCCAATAGAGCCTGAAGCAGCACCCTTAACTTCTTTGTATAGGGCTGGAGGTCAGGCCAATGCCAGGCTAGAGGTCAGGCCAATGCCTGGCTAGAGGTCAGGCCAATGCCTGGCTAGAGGTCAAGCCAATGCCTGGCTAGAGGTCAAGCCAATGCCTGGCTAGAGGTCAAGCCAATGCCTGGCTAGAGGTCAAGCCAATGCCTGGCTAGAGGTCAAGCCAATGCCTGGCTAGAGGTCAAGCCAATGCCTGGCTAGAGGTCAAGCCAATGCCTGGCTAGAGGTCAAGCCAATGCCTGGCTAGAGGTCAAGCCAATGCCTGGCTAGAGGTCAAGCCAATGCCTGGCTAGAGGTCAAGCCAATGCCAGGCTAGGGGTCAAGCCAATGCCAGGCTAGGGGTCAAGCCAATGCCAGGCTAGGGGTCAAGCCAATGCCAGGCTAGGGGTCAAGCCAATGCCAGGCTAGGGGTCAAGCCAATGCCTGGCTAGGGGTCAGGCCAATGCCTGGCTAGAGGTCAAGCCAATGCCAGGCTAGAGGTCAAGCCAATGCCAGGCTAGAGGTCAAGCCAATGCCAGGCTAGAGGTCAAGCCAATGCCAGGCTAGAGGTCAAGCCAATGCCAGGCTAGAGGTCAAGCCAATGCCAGGCTAGAGGTCAAGCCAATGCCAGGCTAGAGGTCAAGCCAATGCCAGGCTAGAGGTCAAGCCAATGCCTGGCTCCTCTGACCTGCCTTGAGCTTCCTCATCAACTCAGCTCAGGAGATCATTCATACATTTTCCAGATGCGCTGATCTTTTAATGGATCCCATTCAACCGATCTAAAGGAGATCTATAGATCTACACATCCAAAAAGGCATCAAAGTCCAATTTTTTTACCATTGTGCCGCAAAACACCTTTGGTTACATGGTAACATTTGTTGGGTGAACAATCCAAAAAGGATGAAAATGTGTATGAAAGACACCTTATTTTCTGCGGAGAAAAGAAAGATTCAAGGTCATTCCAAAATGTCCCAACAGGGGACAATCTGTGCGCAACTGCAACTCTCATATGTAGATGACCCCTACTCAGCCTGTTTTTGGCAACCAATACATAAATGTGATCCTCATCAGACCCTGCATGGCTACTCTTAAGAAATAAGCTTGACTGTCGTAATCTAGGAAACACTATGATGCCGCGTACACACGATCGGAAATTTCCGACAAGAAAAGTTCGACGCAAGCTTTTGGTCGGAAATTCAGACCATGTCTAGGCTCCATCCGACTTTTTCTGTTGGAATTTCCGACAGCAAAAAATTGAGATCTGGTTCTCAATTTTCCCGACGGGAAAAGTTCTAGTCGAAAATTCCGATCGCCTGTATGCAATTCCGACGCACAAAAAAAAACACGCACGCTCTGAATTAATTCGACGCATGCTCGGAATCATTCAACTTTTCTTTTCTCGGCCCGACGTAGTGTTGTACGTCACCGCATTCTTCACGGTCGGAATTTGGTGTGACCGTGTGTATGCCACAGAAGTTTGAGCCAATATTCAGTCGGAAAAAAAATCCACGGTTTTCTTGTCGGAATTTCCGATCGTGTGTACGCGGCATTAGAGTTACATTTTCAAGGTCTTGTCCTCCAAGACCTTGAGTGTTCTGATTATTAAGGCTGCATTCACACCTGAGCATTTTGTCGCCTGAAGCGCGACGCTCAAAAACGCTAGAGGGAAAAAAATACATTATTCCCTATGGAGATGGTTCACATCACCACTCCAAAACGCCTGACGCCGAACGCCTGAAGCTCAAACAAGTTCCGGACCCTTTTTTGTCACGCGAATCGGGCGGTTTTGAGCGTTTCTATTTCCCATAGAAAGTAATGGAAATGCTCGATTCAAGCTACTAGCGCGACAACGAGCGTTTGCTATGGGCGTTTTGTCGCTTTAAATCAATAGAACATTTCACCCAGGCAGAAGATAAAAAAATCTACCAACATAGCAACAAGTGATGAAAAGATGATCATTTTTCTTATTGGCTAAAATAAAAAACATCAAAGTACAAAAACGTCGGACGACGCTGTATGCAAACGCGCAAATAAGCATGAATACGCGCAACAAAACGCCGGAAAAAAAACGACCGAACGACCTACGCTCAGGTGTGAATGCAGCCTAAGGGTCTACCCACAAGGGTATCTGCTATAGGGTTAATTCCCCAAAAATATATTATAATTTGTTCGATTCCTATGAGAAAAAAAAAAACGGAAAAGTTTACCATACAGGTGAAGCTTGCATACTATTTTTATAGCAGCATTAGTCTATTTTTTTGTAAGCAAGCACAAACGAGGAAGAATTACACAAGCACCTAAACCAGTGGTCTCCAAACTGCAGCCTGGGGGCCAGATGTGGCCCTTTGTTTGATTTTATCCAACACTATTTTATTTACTGGCACCAACGAAGGGGGCACAGTTTCTCCCAATGAGACCTACGATGGGGCACAATTCATCCCAATGACGCAAACAATGGGGCCCAATGACACCAATGTTGGGGTGCAATTCCAACCAATGACACCAACAATAGTTCACAATTCCTCTCACTGAGACCAAAGACGGGCATGGTTTACGCAAACTGATGCTGGAACATTTTCTACTGCAAATGACCACAGTCCAGCCCCCCTAAAGTCTGAAGGACAGTAAACTGTCCCTTTGTTTAGAAAGTTTGGAGACCCCCGACCTAAAAACTTTACCTAGCATCCATACTCACTCTGAATTACGGCACATCCCAAATACCCGTATTATGGCCAATCCACAATCAGCTAAACGTTGGGATCCAATGTACCTACATTGTGCTGAAGCTAAAACCATAATGGTGGAGGTCTACTCAGAACCCAGAGGTTGTCCACCAAAACTGGGCAGGGTAAAACTATTTTTAAGGAGCTAGATAGCTGCAAGTTAGTCCAACTAAATAGAGTTAGCACTCTCCAAATTGTTTTCCCTTTTTATTGCTAATGGATGCACTTGTTCTCAGGCTCATTAAAATGGCTGTCTCTTGAGAAGACAGATATAGGTAAAAGTTTGTTCTGACCAACTGAAAGGCATAATTTCAAAAGTAGAATGGTCTTCTAAAGAGGGGGCACCACCCTATGGATCATGATCTTTAGGGGACCCCCAAAAAAATGTCAGAAGGGATTGTGAGCATGGCAAGAGGACATGGTGATTTAACTGTTTTGTATTGTTGGATTTCCATCCATGAAGGTTAGAAAAAAAAAATATATATAAATTACATGGCGCTTCTTGGTGCTGTAATGGGGTCTTAGCCAGCCCTAAAAGTAGTAACATAACCTACATCATCGCAAATTGCATAACTAATGCTAAAGTGATTATATGAATAATGCAAAACTATAGTGTTTGGGGGAAAGGACAGCTAAATTTTTAGGGATTTAGGGATTGTCTCATTGGATTTTACTCAGCATGGTTAATTCATCACCCACGGAGATTAGAAAAAAAAATACATGGAGCCACATGGTCCATCTTGGGTGCTGTAATGGGGGTCTAACCAGCCCTAAAAGAAGCAACATAACCTATATCATCGGAAATTGCATAACTAATGCTAAAGTGATTATGCAAATAATGCAAAACTATAATGTTTGGGGAGAGGACAGCTACATTTTTAAAGGAGAGAGAGAGAGAGAGAGAGAGAGAGAGAGAGAGAGAGAAGTTATAAGCGAAGCCACTTCCTATGTGAATACATTTTTTGGGACGGGGAGTCCCTTGTACAGTAACATATCCTCACAAACTGCATAACAACCTAATGCCAAAGTGATTTTCTAAATAAAGCAAATCTAAAAAGTGTTTGGAAACATTTTGTAATTATTAATGACGAATATTTACGCAACTGCCACAGTTACATAATACTCTACTAATGCATGGGAAATGTCCATTTTCCCTATTCTTTCAATTCTGCTGTAATACCTTTTTGGCCTGTGGTTTGGGCCTACCAACACTGGACACGGCTACTAAGGGCAAGTGTCCCACTAAAGATCCTTTCTGCAGGATATCTCTACCACCTGAGTGGTTAGATATTTCAGGGGAGACTCATAATTTTGGGTCAGTTTTAATCTTGTTTTACAAACTTTTAATACATGACAAAGGATACTCAGAGCACTGCGAGTCACCTGAAGAAAGGCATGCAGAAAAATCTGCCTGCCATCAGGCTTGCTCGGTCTGATTAGAAAAACGTACTTACTGGGGTTGATTTACTAAAGCTGGTGCAGCTGTGCATAGAAACCAGCTTCACGTTATTTATTTTTTGTCAAAGCATAATTGAACAAGGTTTTAGTAAATTAACCTCACTATGTTAGTTTTTAACTTCTCTTGGTTGTTTCTGGTTGGGGAATTTTGGTGCCAAACTTTTCAGCACAAAAAGTTTTCAGCAAAGTTAAATGTCATGTATTAATCAGTTATCACACACATAAAAAAAATAAAAAGAATGAATAGTCATTACCTTACTTCACGCAAGTTCTGCCAATATTATGATCAAGGGTCAGCTAGTAAAGAACGGCCAAAAAAGGCTTTTTCATCTTATATTCATATTCCATATCAAAAAAAGGTTCCCGATAAATGGTCACAAGGAAAGTACGTAAGCTGCCATTGCTGGTCTCCTGAGAAAAATGCTAGTTTCCGGGCTGGGTTTGAATAAATCTCATTTATAAATTGTATTTTTAATATAAAATAATATAATTTATTTTTATATTATATATAAAATGTCATTATTATATTTTATGCTCATTTCCAAATTGTTTTTGTATTATTACTCTAGTAAAATACTATACAGTATATATATATATATATATATATATATATAATAATAAATAATAATATATATATAATAATATTAAATAATAATATATATATATATATATATATATATATATATATATATAATCAATTTTTTTTATATATAATAATAATATTATTAAAATTATATTAATATATATATATATATATATATATATATATATATATATATATATATATATATATATATATATATATATATATATATATATAAATATATATATATATATATATATATATATATATATATATATATATATATATATATATAATTTTAATAATATTATTATTATTATATATAAAAAAATTGATTATATATATATATATATATATATATATATTTTATTACAATAATCGTAATAATCCATATTTGAAAAAAAAAAGTTTTAGTAGGTCAATATTGTTTAGATAAGTTATTGATATTTAAAGTTTTATATATTTATTTCCACAAAAAAATCTATATATTTATAACACTGAAGAAGGAGGGAGGAGATCTTATAGCCCCCGGGAACGTGTTGGGTTTTTCTTGGCCATTGCGTAGTTTTGAGTCATAGTCCTGGAACAAGCAGGACTTACCTACTTGAGTCCCCCGACCACCAAATTAAAGAAGCTTGGGAAAAGTGACTATTCGTGCCAGCATTATTTTAATACAGTGACCGGTCTCGGCGGTTTCTGAGTCACAAGATCTTCCTCACAGTATGGATGCTCAGGAAAGAGCTGGTTCTGCGTCCCCCCAAAGCAACAGACCACTGCTAAAGGTATGGCTGTATGCAGCACACAGGAGATCACTATGATAATTTTATGTGTGTATGTATATATGTATATAATAATAATAATAAATTAATTATGTTTAAATAAATAAAACTATTTTTTTTTTTGTGATCTCATTTGAAAGTCGCCGTCACCCCAACCAATCCTATCAATGTTATGCTCACAATTTTTCACAAACTTTTATTTGCTCCCTTTGTGCGTCGTATCAATGGAGCGTAAAGTTTGCCTAAAGTATAAACGCGTATGTTCATTTTGAGGTTTACCTTTAAAAAAAAAAAAAAGCATTAAATGTGAGATTTTATTTATTAGACTTTGTTGATTATATTTTATAGTTAAATATATGGGGTGTGCAAATTACATTTTAAATGAGTAAAATAGTAAATGAGTACATTTACTATTGTACAGGGGAAAAAAATTAATTACCGAAAAATTATTTTCCATTATTTTGTTTTTACTATTTATTCCCAATTAAAAAAAAAACACAAGGAAATAAAAATGTATCCAATATTGATAACAAATTAAATTCCATCCACCTTTAAAAATGGAAGCTATGGGGGGACAGAGGTAGTTCACCCCCTCTGGCTCTTCAAAAATTGAGTAGATGGTTAGGTGAACCCCAGAAATATATGTTTAATTTGGGGGATGGGAATATTTAGTGATTTATATACCTTAGGAAAGTCATGCATATTTATTATATTTATATATAAAACATCTTTGAATGTTACGTTATGCAATTATGTATGGCGTGATTTTTTTTTCCAATGTCACGTTATTAAGTTTGTCTTTTCTAAAAATTAATAAAAATTATTTAAACAAAATAAAAAAAATAAGTTATATTAGGTTAAAGCAGACGATAAACATAATGTGCAAATATGGGACATTACCAAATAGGAAAGTAAAAAATGCTTTGGGGTTATAAAAAAAAAAAGGCCTGCATTGGTCACATAAAAGTTTTAGAATTTCTTCCTTTTTTCGGGGTCAACAAGCCCACAGCCAGGGAACTAGCATTCTGAAAAGACAATAGGCAATGGCAGCACCTTGTAACAAAATTCTCATTAGAGAAGCCAACAAAAAAAATTCTCTCCATAGCCAGAAAAATAACATTCAATATTAAAAAGAAACCCCAACCCTTCGTACATTAGAGGGAAAAAAAAAAAATGTTGTTAAATTGGCGCCAAGCTATTTCAGAAATGTATCTCTTTCTACATCAATTAATTCAATTCCTTCTAAAATCATCAGTGTCAAATTCTCAAAAATTCCAATACTTCACAGGAACGTAGGGCTCATTCACGCCAGTGCGCCGTGTTAAAGGTACAGAATATGCGTTGGTCGGATTTGGTGCCATTCATTCTGAATTTGCACCTGCAATGTGCAGTACCCGGTGTTGCGGCGCGCAGGAGAAAATGTTGCATGCATGGTTTTTGGTTTCTTGTGGGTTCAAATGAATGGGCTGCCACAATGCAAGGCATGCCAACAGATGACGCAACATTTCTTAACACACCGCATTGGGCCTGAGTGATGTGAATGGGCCCCAACGCAGGCTGAAAACTGGTATATGTTCACCAACATCTGGAGATGTGAGCCCATAGTACTTGGGACGCACCCAGGAAGTCATAAATGTAGACAGAATGCAAAAGAGTTAAGCTGGCCGTACAGTATACAATCTGATTGCACAATCTCAGGCTTTTTGGCCGCTAGCGGGGTGCTTTTAACCCCCGCTAGCGGCCTAAGAAAGGGTTAAAAGCACCCGTGTTGTGGCGATGCCAAAGCGGTTTGCAGGCGCTTTGGGAGCGCTGCCCATTTATTTCAATGGGCAGGGCATTTTGGGAGTTGTGTATACAGCGCTGCCGCACCGCCCCAAAAAGATGGTGCTTGCAGGACTTTATTCCCCCATCCTGCAAGTGCACCGCCCCAGTGGGAAAGCACTTTTTTTTTTTTTAGTGCTAAAATGCCTGAAAAGTGCCCCAGTGTGAAAGGGGTCTAATGGATGGAAAGCGGAAAAAGCGTTGTTAGAAGTTTAGCTTAAAACGGAAAACATGCTTCACTTAAAATACTTTTTTTTTTTTGTTTCTCACACTGCAAGTGTAAGACATGGGCCATTTGGGGGCACGGTCGAATTACATGGGCCATTTGGGGGCACAGTCAAATTACATGGGCCATTTGGGGGCACAGTCAAATTACACGGGCCATTTGGGGGCACAGTCAAATTACACGGGCCATTTGGGGGCACAGTCAAATTACACGGGCCATTTGGGGGCACAGTCAAATTACACGGGCCATTTGGGGGCACAGTCAAATTACACGGGCCATTTGGGGGCACAGTCAAATTACACGGGCCATTTGGGGGCACAGTCGAATTACACGGGCCATTTGGGGGCACAGTCGAATTACACGGGCCATTTGGGGGCACAGTCGAATTACACGGGCCATTTGGGGGCACAGTCGAATTACACGGGCCATTTGGGGGCACAGTCGAATTACACGGGCCATTTTGGGGCACAGTCGAATTACACGGGCCATTTTGGGGCACAGTCAAATTACACGGGCCATTTGGGGGCACAGTCGAATTACACGGGCCATTTGGGGGCACAGTCGAATTACACGGGCCATTTGGGGGCACAGTCGAATTACACGGGCCATTTGGGGGCACAGTCGAATTACACGGGCCATTTGGGGGCACAGTCGAATTACACGGGCCATTTGGGGGCACAGTCGAATTACACGGGCCATTTGGGGGCACAGTCGAATTACACGGGCCATTTGGGGGCACAGTCGAATTACACGGGCCATTTGGGGGCACAGTCGAATTACACGGGCCATTTGGGGGCACAGTCGAATTACACGGGCCATTTGGGGGCACAGTCAAATTACACGGGCCATTTGGGGGCACAGTCAAATTACATGGGCCATTTGGGGGCACAGTCAAATTACATGGGCCATTTGGGGGCACAGTCAAATTACATGGGCCATTTGGGGGCACAGTCAAATTACATGGGCCATTTGGGGGCACAGTCAAATTACATGGGCCATTTGGGGGCACAGTCAAATTACATGGGCCATTTGGGGGCACAGTCAAATTACATGGGCCATTTGGGGGCACAGTCAAATTACATGGGCCATTTGGGGGCACAGTCAAATTACATGGGCCATTTGGGGGCACAGTCAAATTACATGGGCATTTGGGGGCACAGTCAAATTACATGGGCCATTTGGGGGCACAGTCAAATTACATGGGCCATTTGGGGGCACAGTCAAATTACATGGGCCATTTGGGGGCACAGTCAAATTACATGGGCCATTTGGGGGCACGTTTAAATTACATGGGCCATTCAGATTCCCATCTCCATCAAATCGGCCATTTGTGTTTGCGTTGGTAGAGGGTTCTTGGGGAGTAGCTTCATATTTATGAGGTTTCTTCCGAAACCTAAAATATTAAGAAAACATTATGATAAGCACTGTATTAAAGAAGACAATCATATCTTAGTATTTACAGCTGACATCATAGTCTATTACATCCGAGTTAAAGCTTAAGTTGAATTCCCCCTCCCCCTTCCCCCCCAAAAACACGCCAATGACATTTTTTTTATTAAAACCTGTCCCTTTATTACATACCTTATTTTAGACCCAGTATCTTCATCACTGGGTCTCTGTGCTTCACTACACACTGAAATATCTTCCTTCACTTACCTCATCCTTCCATTTTGCTTTTAAATGTCCTTATTTCTTCTGAGAAATCCTCACTTCCTGTTCTTCTGTCTGTAACTCCACACAGTAATGCGAGGCTTTCTCCCTGGTGTGGAGAAAGCCTCTTGAGGGGGCGGAATGACCCGTGACACCCAGAGACTTTTGAAGGATGGGGGGGTACTCCTGTGCCAGCGTCACTAATGACTCTTGGGTCTAGGGTCACCCTGTGCCCCTTTTGGGCATAGGGTGACTGATAAATGATAATTCATGTATTGCAGGAGATCTGGACATATTACAGGTGATTTTCATGCTAACCCACAACCGGTCAATAAGAGACCTTCAATGACTGTTGAGATGCTAACTAAGGCCCAAATTCTCAAAGGGCTTACGACGGCGCAGCGCCATGTACGCCGATTCTTAGAATCAGTTACACATAGATATCCATTAGATCCGACAGGCGCAAGTCTCTTACGCCGTCGGATCTTAAATGCAATTTTTTTTTTGTCTGCTAAGTGGCGTTTCCGTCGTTTTCCCCGTCGAGTATTACAAATTAGCTAGATACGCGAATTCCCGAACGTACGCGCGGCCGACGCAGTAAAGTTACGACGTTTACGTTAGGCTTGTCCCGGCGTAAAGTTGCCCCATGGTATATGAGGCTCAACCAATGTTAAGTATGGCCGTCGTTCCCGCGTCGAAATTTGAAAAGTTACGTCGTTTGCGCAAGTCGTCCGTGAATGGGGCTGGACGGCATTTACGTTCACGTCGAAACCAATGACGTCCTTGCGACGTCACTTGGAGCAATGCACCCTGGCATATTTTACGGACGGCGCATGCGCAGTTCGATCGGCGCGGGAACGCGCTTCATTTAAATGCTACACGCCCCCTACCCGCCGAATTTGAATTCCGCCGGGTGATTTACGTTACGCTGCCGCAACTTTACACGCAAGTGCTTTGTGAATAAAGCACTTGCCTGAAAAACTTGCGGCGGCGTAACGTAAATCAGATACGTTACGCCCGCCAAGTTTTACGCCGATCTACGAGAATCTGGGCCTAAGTCTGCTACTGTGGTGAGGTGGATTGAAGCTGAGTGTCAGCCCGGCTGGCTATTAAGGGATGTTAAAGTATCTTGCTGCGATTACATTTATTGTCCATTGTGCTAATTATGTCTGTACTAAGACCTTTCATTGTGTGAAGATGCTATTGATAATAGATACGTGTTATGAGTTAAAGGTCAGATGTCTGACTTAAGGAATGTGTATTAGGAAGTAGGTGAGAACAGCTTGGCGGAGCCATGCTGTCTGGATAAATGTTTAGTAATTAGCGCATCTGAAGGTGTATTGAAGCCCCATTGTGTGATGCTGGGGGTGGAGAGTTTCATTGTCACTGTAACATGCTTGTACTGTATATAAGAAAGCCATTAAAAGTGTTCATTCATACATTTTAAAACCAGAAAACAGAGCTGTGCGTGTCTCGTTCATTCTGGGAAATAGGATGGATCGTGTCTGCTAGATTGTGGAGTGTCAGATAAGCTGTCTTTGCTGATGGAATGGGAATATCGTAAACGGTGGTGACCGTTACAGGGGTGTTCTACTGTCAGAATTGACATCTTACATTAAAGCAGTGTTTCTCAATTCCGGTCCTCAGGCCCCCCTAACAGGTCAGGTTTTCAGGATTTCCCTTAGATGAAAAGGCTGTTGTGCAAAATAATGGAAATCCTGAAAACCTGACCTGTTGGGGGGGCCCCGAGGACTGGAATTGAGAAACACTGCATTAAAGTGAGAAGCGGTGGGGTGCTGACTTCTTACCTCTTCTCCCATGCAGCCAGTGAGTCGAGAAGCGGGGTGAGGGGCCGGAAGTTACTTCTCACCAGGCAGGGCCTCTAGTTTATTTGGGGGGTCCTCCACAGCTTTGCGGGGCCCTAAGCGACTTGCATAGTGAGCCTATAGGGCGGATCGGCCCTGGCTGTTGGGAGGAGTTATGTAAATATCATAATGGTAACGCCCACATGTGATGCCGAGTCTCCATGAATGGAAGGGTTGGATGATGCTGGACATCCTCCAACCAGGAAATGAGGCGGAGCTCTATCTGACTTTCTAAAGCTTATAATGCCCATTGTGAGAAGCTCACAGTGTGCAGTGAAATCAGAATAATCCATTTTTGTTCAGGAGAGGAGCCGCTACACCTGTACGAGAATAAAAGGGGAGGCCGAAGGACAGATTTCAAATGTTGGTGACTTACCAGTAGATAAAGGAGCAAAGAAAAAAAGCTGGAAAAAGTGCCAATAGCCACAACCATTGCGTTTTTGATGGTCTGTCAGAATGTATTTCTGGAAAAAAGAAATCTAATTTATTGCACACATTGTATTTATATTTTATGCATTTACAGTGCTCTGAAAAAGTATTCACACCCCTTGAAATTTTCCACATTGTGTCACGTTGCCACCAAAAACGTAAATGTATTTTATTGGGATTTTATGTGAGAGACCAACACAAAGTGGCACATAATTGTGAAGTGGAAGGAAAATGATAAATGGTTTTCAATTTATTTTTTTACAAATAAATATGTGAAAAGTGTGGCGTGCCATACTCTTTCCCATTTTGGGATGATGGATTGAACAGAGCTCTCCGTGAGAGGTTCGAAGCTCGGGATATTGTTTTTATAACCCAACCCTGCTTTAACCACTTGCCGTCTGCCTCACATACATATACAAATCAGCAGAACGGCACGGGCAGGCAAAGCAACATACAGGTACGTTGCTAGGAATCTGGCGCCTAGCGGGCACGCGCGCCCGTCGTGACCGTTGCCCGCGGACTCGATGTCCGCCAGTGTCCTGCGATCGCGTCACGGAGCTGCAGAACGGGGAGATACCTATGTAAACAAGGCATTTCCCTGTTCTGCCTAGTGACAGGACACTGATCTACTGCTTCCCATCATCGGGATCAGTGTCATGTCACATATAGCCCAGCCCCCTCACAGTTAGAATCACTCCCTAGGACACACTTAACCCCTTCCTCGCCCCCTAGTGGTTAACCCCTTCCCTGCCAGTGTCATTTACACAGTAATCAGTGCATTTTTATAACACTGATCAATGTATAAATGACAATGGTCCCAAAATAGCGTCAAAAGTGTACGATGCGTCCGACGCAATGTCACACTCACGATAAAAAAAAAAAAAAGCTGCTCACTGCCATTACTAGTAAAAAATAAATAAAAATGCCATAAAAACTATTTTGTAGACATTTATAGGTAGATTCAGAAAGAGTTAGGTCGGCTTAACTCAGAATCTACGCCGATTTATGTTTAAGTGTATTCTCAATCAGAGATACGCTTAAACATATCTAAGATACGACGGCTTGCGCCGTCCTATCTTAAGTTGCAATATTGAGGCTGGCCGCTAGGTGGTGCTTCCATTGCGGTCGGCGTAGAATATGTAAATTTGTAGATACGCCGATTCACGAACGGACGCCCGGCCGCCGCAGTACATTTACGCCGTTTCCTTAAAGGCATTATCAGGCCTAAAGTTATTCCATCTAATAGATGGAATAGCAATGTTAAAGTATGGCCGCCGTTCCCGCTACGAAATTTTTACGTCGTTTGCGTAAGTCGTCCGTGAATAGGGATTTACGTTGTTTACGTCCACGTCAAAATCAATAGGCCCGTGCGGCGTACTTGGCCGCAATGCACACTGGGAAATGTAGGCGCCCGGCGCATGCGCAGTTTAAAGAAAAAACGTCAATCACGTCGGGTCAAGCCTCATTACCATTAAACACGCCCCCTCAGACAAATTTGAATTAAGCGCCCTTACGCCCGCCCGCTTTAGGCTACACCGCCGTAACTTAGCAGGCAAGTACTTTGAGAATCAAGTACTTGCCTCGCTAACTTACGGCGGCGTAGCCTAAACACGCCAAGCTACGCCGCCGCAAGTTTACACCATTCTACCTGAATCTACTTCTATAACTTTTGCGCAAACCAATGAATATTACGCTTATTGCGATTTTTTTTTTATACCAAAAATATGTAGAAAAATACGTATCGGCCTAAACTGAGGAATATATATATATATATATATATATATATATATATATATATATATATATATATATATTTATTTATTTATTTTGGGGGGGGGGGATATTTAGTATAGCAAAAAGTAAAGAAATTTTGTTTTGTTTTTTTTCAAAAATTGTCGCTCTATTTTTGTTTATAGTGCAAAAAATAAAAACCGCAGAGGTGATCAAATACCACCAAAAGAAAGCTCTATTTGTGGTAAAAAAAGGACGTAAATTTTGTTTGGGTGCCACATCGCACGACTGCGCAATTGTCAGATCAACGCAGTGCCGAATCGCAAAAAAAAAAATAAAAATGGCAGCAGCCAATTCTTCCTGGGGCTGAAGTGGTTAACCTTCTCCACAACTTTATCCCTGACCTGTCTGGTGCGTTTCTTGGCCTTCATGATGCGGTTTGTTCACTAAGGTTCTCCAACAAACCTCTGAGGGCTCCACAGAACAGCTGTACTTATACTGAGATTGGGTTACACACAGGTGGACTCTATTTACTAATTAGGTGACTTCTGAAGGCAATTTGTTCCTCTAGATTTTAGTTGGTGGTATCAGAGTAAATGGGGCTGAATACAGAACCCCCCCCCCCCCCCCCCCCACACTTTTCATATATTAATTTGAAATTAGGAATAGTGCCTCATATCAGTGGGAGGAATAGCACCTCATATCAGTCAGTGGGAGGAATAGTACCTCATATCAGTCAGTGGGAGGAATAGTACCTCATATCAGTCAGTGGGAGGAATAGTACCTCATATCAGTCAGTGGGAGGAATAGTACCTCATATCAGTCAGTGGGAGGAATAGTACCTCATATCAGTCAGTGGGAGGAATAGTACCTCATATCAGTCAGTGGGAGGAATAGTACCTCATATCAGTCAGTGGGAGGAATAGTACCTCATATCAGTCAGTGGGAGGAATAGTACCTCATATCAGTCAGTGGGAGGAATAGTACCTCATATCAGTCAGTGGGAGGAATAGTACCTCATATCAGTCAGTGGGAGGAATAGTACCTCATATCAGTCAGTGGGAGGAATAGTACCCTCATATCAGTCAGTGGGAGGAATAGTACCTCATATCAGTCAGTGGGAGGAATAGTACCTCATATCAGTGGGAGGAATAGTACCTCATATCAGTGGGAGGAATAGTACCTCATATCAGTGGGAGGAATAGCACCTCATATCAGTCAGTGGGAGGAATAGTACCTCATCAGTGGGAGGAATAGTACCTCATATCAGTCAGTGGGAGGAATAGTGCTCCAAGGGCCGGATAAAGGCTAGCAAAGGGCCACATCTGTCCCTCGGGCCACACAGTTTGGAGACCCCTGGTCTATCACATAAGATCCCAATAAAATACATTTACGTTCTTTGGTTGTAACATGACAAAATGTGGAGAATTTCAAAGGGTATGAATACTTTTTCAAGGCACTGTATGCTATATATGCAAATACACACTATGAAAAAAAAAAAAAAATTATATATATATATATATATATATATATATATATATATATAAATTCTTGAAACTTGTCATAATCAGACACTCGCCATCATAAAGGATTCCATAATTACTACAAACTCCAGCAGGACCCCAAAGTATAACCAAAACATTATAATGGTGAAAAGAGGAAAATGATGAATACCTGGTTCCTCCTTCTCAATAACCTTCGTCTTGCAGTCTGAAATAACAGAAGAAGATACAATGGATACCCTTAATAGAACCTGTCAGAAGAACATACAAAAAAAACAAAAAAAACAACCCAAACCACATATAATATGTCAACTTGTACATGTACAGTAAAATGGACCCATACCTAAAAAGTGAAGATCTGCTCTGTTATAGGGAGCAGGGCCGCCATCAGGGGCGGGGACAGCCCATAGACATGTAAGGGACCCGGGCATCCCGAGGGGCCCCGGCCACCCCAAGCTGCCCACTCCGCTGTGTTTGCTTTCAGTAAGAAGGAAGAACGTAGCTCAATGGACAGACTCCTCTTCCTACCTACAGCTTCCTTTGTTTGGCAGGTGGGTGGGCGGGATGTCGATCATCATGTGACCGGTGGTAGAATGCGATTCACTCAAACTGAGGCCAGAATGGAAAGGTGGAGAGTGGAGCAGTAGCGTGTGCTCAGGGACACAGCCGGGATAGATTTAGAGCCGATTTGGTTGGTGCACCGTGGCGGTGAAGAGAAAGGTGGGGTCTGGTCACCAATGTAAGGAGCATTCTTCCCACTGATCACCAATGTAAGGGACATTCTTCTCACTGATCACCAATGTAAGGGACATTCTTCTCACTGATCACCAATGTAAGGGACATTCTCCCCACTGATCACCAATGTAAGGGACATTCTTCTCACTGATCACCAATGTAAGGGACATTCTCCCCACTGATCACCAATGTAAGGGACATTCTCCCCACTGATCACCAATGTAAGGAACATTCTTCTCACTGATCACCAATGTAAGGGACATTCTTCCCACTGATCACCAATGTAAGGGACATTCTTCTCACTGATCACCAATGTAAGGGACATTCTTCTCACTGATCACCAATGTAAGGGACATTCTTCTCACTGATCACCAATGTAAGGAACATTCTTCTCACTGATCACCAATGTAAGGAACATTCTTCCCACTGATCACCAATGTAAGGAACATTCTTCCCACTGATCACCAATGTAAGGGACATTCTTCTCACTGATCACCAATGTAAGGGACATTCTTCTCACTGATCACCAATGTAAGGGACATTCTTCTCACTGATCACCAATGTAAGGAACATTCTTCTCACTGATCACCAATGTAAGGGACATTCTTCCCACTGATCACCAATGTAAGGGACATTCTTCTCACTGATCACCAATGTAAGGAACATTCTTCTCACTGATCACCAATGTAAGGACATTCTTCCCACTGATCACCAATGTAAGGAACATTCTTCCCACTGATCACCAATGTAAGGGACATTCTTCCCACTGATCACCAATGTAAGGAACATTCTTCCCACTGATCACCAATGTAAGGGACATTCTTCCCACTGATCACCAATGTAAGGAACATTCTTCCCACTGATCACCAATGTAAGGGACATTCTTCTCACTGATCACCAATGTAAGGAACATTCTTCTCACTGATCACCAATGTAAGGAACATTCTTCCCACTGATCACCAATGTAAGGGACATTCTTCTCACTGATCACCAATGTAAGGAACATTCTTCCCACTGATCACCAATGTAAGGGACATTCTTCCCACTGATCACCAATGTAAGGAACATTCTTCTCACTGATCACCAATGTAAGGGACATTCTTCCCACTGATCACCAATGTAAGGAACATTCTTCCCACTGATCACCAATGTAAGGAACATTCTTCTCACTGATCACCAATGTAAGGGACATTCTTCTCACTGATCACCAATGATTGGTTTTAGCAGGTGTTCCCTGAAGCCTGAAAATTAAAATAAAGAGGAAACCTGGTACAGCGGAACCTTGGTTAACGAGTAACGCGATTAACGTGCGTTTTGAAAGACAAGCAACTTTAAAAAAAGTGCTGTCTCGCGAAAAGAGCAGGATTCAAGGCAATGAGGTGTGCAGTCACGCGTTTGGCCAGGAGGTGCAGGGGCGCCGGTGACACACTCCTTTCCCGAGCCTTTCCGAGTTCATCCGAGCTGTCCGAGTATTTCCAAGGCTCCCCCCCCCCCCACCATCTCTGGCCACATGTGGTATTGCATGCAATAGAAGTCAATGCAGAACAAATTATCTTCATTTCTATTGACTTCCATGGGGAAACTGGCTTTGATATGCGAGTGCTTTGGATTACAAGCATTCTCCTGGAATGGATTATACTCCTAATCCGAGGTTCCACTGTAGAAGTGAATGGAAGAAGTGATGAATACGTTTCTCTACATATTCTGCCTTTCGACATTAAATGGGGCCGTCCTATTTTTCACTGTCTGGTTAAGAACAATTACTATTATTCACAATATATATTTCACCTACCGTTGAAATCTGGTATATGCGTGACTCCAAGCCTGTCTTTTCCAGACTCCACTATGAATTCAGGAAGATCATTTCCGATAATTTGGCAGGAAATGGTGATGTTTGATTGGTTGACACACGCCGTGCAATTGGAAAACCTCACCTCGGTAGGGCATAGTTGGCCTTCATCTATTGTTCCTAAAGTGTCTGTAGCGCTTTTGTCTTTTATGACGACTCGTCCAGTAACACGTTGCGTCCACACGCACTCTTGTACTGCTAAACAAAAAAGGATATATAAAAAAAAAAAAACAGATTTCATACAACTGTCCAAATCCATCATCTGGAAGGGTGCTGAGAACAGAGTCTGATCAACCTGAAAAAGAATCAACCTTCGAGTAGCATTAGCTAACCTACACCCCCCCCCCCCCCCCCCCCGAGGGTTGGCACAAAGTCTCCTGGCTCAGATCTAATTTGATTGGCTGTCACAGTGATCACATGATCAGGAGGCTGTCCTACCAGCTTCTGATCTTTACTTTCTGACCAGGAGATCTTGGCGACAGTGCAGTCACAGTCCCCATCAGAGTCCCCTTTACAGTACATCAGGGTCCTCATCAGAACCCCCCCTTACATTAATGTCCCCTTGACATCAGATTCCCCATATCAGAATCGTCCTGTCAGAGTCTACATCAGACTCCCACTCTGTATTAGGGTCCCCATAAGTTATAGTTCCACTTACAATAGAGTCCCCATCAGAGTTATCTCTTGCATCACAGTCCTCCTTATGTCAGAATCAATATCACACATCAGAGCCCCTTTTAGAGTTCTCCCTTGCATCAGAGCCCCTCCTTATGCCAGGATCCACATTCGAGTCCCTCCTTCCATCAGGGGCCCCCCCCCTTTACATCAGGGTGCCTATCAGAGTCCCTCCATACCTCAGGATCCCCACCAGCATCCCTTCTTACATCAGAATTCCTCCTTCCATCAGGATCCCCACCAGAGTCCCTCCTTCCATCAGGGTCCCTCCTTCCATCAGGATCCCCAACAGAGTCTCTACATACATCAGGCCCCCCACCAGAGTCCCTCCTTCCATCAGGCCCCCCCCTTCCATCAGGGTCCCCACCAGAGTCTCTACATACATCAGGATCCCCACCAGAGTCTCTCGTTCCATTAGGATCCCCATTTGAGTCCCTCCTTCCATCAGGCCCCCCCCTACCTTACATCAGGGTCCCCACCAGAGTCCCTCCATACATCAAGACCCCCACCAGAGTCTCTCCTTACATCAGGATCCACACCAGAGTCCCTCCATACATCAGGATCCCCACCAGAGTCCCTCCATACATCAGGATCCCCACCAGAGTCCCTCCATACACCAGGATCCCCACCAGAGTCCCTCCATACACCAGGATCCCCACCAGAGTCCCTCCTTCCATCAGGGTCCCCACCAGAGTCCCTCCTTCCATCAGGGTCCCTCCTTCCATCAGGATCCCCGACAGAGTCTCTACATACATCAGGCCCCCCACCAGAGTCCCTCCTTCCATCAGGCCCCCCCCCTTCCATCAGGGTCCCCACCAGAGTCTCTACATACATCAGGATCCCCACCAGAGTCTCTCGTTCCATTAGGATCCCCATTTGAGTCCCTCCTTCCATCAGGCCCCCCCCCTTACATCAGGGTCCCCACCAGAGTCCCTCCATACATCAAGACCCCCACCAGAGTCTCTCCTTACATCAGGATCCACACCAGAGTCCCTCCATACATCAGGATCCCCACCAGAGTCCCTCCATACATCAGGATCCCCACCAGAGTCCCTCCATACATCAGGATCCCCACCAGAGTCTCCACATAAATCAGGATCCCCACCAGAGTCTCCACATAAATCAGGATCCCCACCAGAGTCTCCACATACATCAGGATCCCCACCTGATTCTCCACATACATCAGGATCCCCACCTGAGTCTCCACATACATCAGGATCCCCACCAGAGTCTCTCCTTACATCAGGGCCCCCACCAGAGTCTCTCCTTACATCAGGATCCCCACCAGATTCCCTCCTTACATCAAGGTCTCCATCAGAGTCCCTCCTTCCATTCGGATCCCCATTTAAGTCCCTCCTTCCATCAGCTTCCCCCCCCCCCCCCCGTTTACATCAGGGTCCCCATCAGAGTCCCTCCCTACATCAGGGTCCCCATTAGAATTCTCCCTTGCATCAGATTCCTCCTTAACTCAAAGTTAAGATCAGACTCTCACTTTACATCAGAGTCTCCATCAGAGCTCTCCCATGTATCAGTGTCCCCCTTCTCTCAGGGTCCCCAGCAGATTGGAGGCTGTGCACATCAGCTGCTGGTCGGATAAAGTCTTGAAGCGGGGCTCATGTGGGCCACGGTCCGTAGTTTGGAGACCACTGTTGTAGATTAAAATGTTTAAAGCTGAACACATTAAATTGCATCTCTGGATTTTTTTTTATTGTTATTTATATAGACTGGGGAGTGGTTAGATCCCCTGTCAGGTTTTCATTACTGTCTGTGTCTACATGAGGGAGATCCAACCCCTTTGTGTGCCCTGGTCACCAGCATAGGAATGGGGGGGGGGGGTCAAAGCGAGGACGGACCTTACTTAGGAGCCATCTCCTCCGGTTGGCATCTCATAGAACACAATACAAAAACACAACACACAAAATCGAGGAGGTGAGTATCAAAGACTACAAACATGCAAGACACGCTATAAATCAAACCACACACAGGACACAGAAGAGGGCTCTGCCCAAAAGATCACAAAGTCTGAATGGTTGGGAAACATTAAAGCTGAACTCCAGGTAGATATAAAGAGAAAGCGCTTCAATTACTAATACATCATTAAATATACAGTATATGCGCATAAATACAAGCAGTGCAAGTACCTGCATGTTATCCGATATCAGCCTATTGCAGTGCCTGTACGGAAGAGCTAAATTGTGAGAGGAAGAAGCAGCACAAAGAGCCAATCGACAGACAAGAAGCATGCTGATATAGAAGAAGGAGACAGCAGAGTGAGCGATGAGCTTATCACTAGGCTGCTTCTCCTTTCACTGTCCAAGATGGGTCCAGGTGACCTGGTCTCAGAAGATGAGGGTTGAATGATGGTAGACATCAGACTAGGGACATCTAGTGACAGAAAAAAGTACTGCAAGGGAAATCCCTGGAATGTGGGGGGAGGGGGAATACTGCAGCAAAGGCTGGTTGTTATTACTGTATATTGTATAAAGAGCTATTCATTTCTTATCTTATTTTCGACCAGAGTTATGCTTTACGAGTCCATTCACACCATGGGGTCTATCTTTAAACTACATAACAATTTAAGCCATTTATCCAGGGAATCTCCACGTATGTTTGTTATGTTGGTCTCGGCTTCTGATGGGGAATCTGATGTAAGGGGGACCTCTGAAGTGTCTGCAGGGGGATTTTTGGGTTGGATGATGGATGTCTTAAATGTGTCAGGGAAGAAGGTGGAGGGGACTTCCAAAGTGGTTGGGGGACTTCCAAAGTGTCAGGGAAGGAAGGAAGGTGGGGACTTCCAACGTGTCAAGGAAGGCAGGAAGGTGGGGGACTTCCAAAGTGTCAGGGAAGGAAGGAAGGTGGGGACTTCCAACGTGTCAAGGAAGGCAGGAAGGTGGGTGACTTCCAAAGTGTCAAGGAAGGAAGGTGGGGGACTTCCAACGTGTCAAGGAAGGAAGGAAGGAAGGAAGGAAGGTGGGGGACTTCCAAAGTGTCAAGGAAGGAAAGAAGAAAGGAGGTAGGGGGACTTCCAAAGTGTCAAGGAAGGAAGGAAGGAAGGAAGGAGGTGGGGGAATTCCAAAGTGTGAAAGGAAGTAAGGAACTTCCAAAGTGTCAAGGAAGGAAGGAAGGAGGTGGGGGAATTCCAAAGTGTGAAAGGAAGTAAGGAACTTCCAATGTGTCAAGGAGTGAGGTGGGAGACTTCCAAAGTGTGAAGGAAGGAACTTCCAAAGTGTCAAAGGAAGGAAGAAAGGGAGGTGGGGGACTTCCAAAGTGTCAAGGAAGGAAGGAAGTGGGGGACTTCCAAAGTGTCAAGGAAGGAAGGAAGTGGGGGACTTCCAAAGTGTCAAGGAAGGAAGGAAGGAAGTGGGGGACTTCCAAAGTGTCAAGGAAGGAAGTGGGGGACTTCCAAAGTGTCAAGGAAGGAAGGAAGGAAGTGGGGGACTTCCAAAGTGTCAAGGAAGGAAGGAAGTGGGGGACTTCCAAAGTGTCAAGGAAGGAAGGAAGTGGGGGACTTCCAAAGTGTCAAGGAAGGAAGGAAGTGGGGGACTTCCAAAGTGTCAAGGAAGGAAGGAAGTGGGGGACTTCCAAAGTGTCAAGGAAGGAAGGAAGTGTGGGACTTCCAAAGTGTCAAGGAAGGAAGGAAGTGGGGGACTTCCAAAGTGTCAAGGAAGGAAGGAAGTGGGGGACTTCCAAAGTGTCAAGGAAGGAAGGAAGTGGGGGACTTCCAAAGTGTCAAGGAAGGAAGGAAGTGGGGGACTTCCAAAGTGTCAAGGAAGGAAGGAAGTGGGGGACTTCCAAAGTGTCAAGGAAGGAAGGAAGTGGGGGACTTCCAAAGTGTCAAGGAAGGAAGGAAGTGGGGGACTTCCAAAGTGTCAAGGAAGGAAGGAAGTGGGGGACTTCCAAAGTGTCAAGGAAGGAAGGAAGTGGGGGACTTCCAAAGTGTCAAGGAAGGAAGGAAGTGGGGGACTTCCAAAGTGTCAAGGAAGGAAGGAAGTGGGGGACTTCCAAAGTGTCAGGGAAGGAAGGTGGGGGACTTCCAAAGTGTCAGGGAAGGAAGGTGGGGGACTTCCAAAGTGTCAGGGAAGGAAAGAAGGAAGGAGGTAGGGGACTTCCAAAGTGTCAAGGAGGGAGGTGGGGGATTTCCAAAGTGTCAAGGAAGGAAGGAACGAACGAAGGAAGGAAGGAGGTGGGGGGAATTCCAAAGTGTGAAAGGAAGTAAGGAACTTCCAATGTGTCAAGGAGGGAGGTGGGGGACTTCCAAAGTGTGAAGAAAGTAAGGAAGGAAGGAAGGAAGGAAGGAACTTCCAAAGTGTCAAAGGCAGGAAGGAAGGAAGGAAGGAAGGAAGGAAGAAAGAAAGGGAGGTGGGGGACTTCCAAAGTGTCAAGCAAGGAAGGAAGTGGGGGACTTCCAATGTGTCAAGCAGGGAAGGAGGTGGGGGACTTCCAAAATGTCAAAGGAAGGAAGGAAGTGGGGGACTTCCAAAGTGGGTGGGGGACTTCCAAAGTGTCAAGGAAGGAAGGAGGTGGGGGACTTCCAAAGTTGATGGGGGACTTCCAAAGTGTCGGGGAGGGGGGTGAGGGGACTGATGTGTCAAGGGGTTCGGGGTAACTTCTGATGTGTAAGGGGGGGGCTCCTAATTTTGTTATTTCTTGGCTCATGAATAATTGTAAAATACATGATATGACCCTCATACTGAAAAGCCTGGAGCCCCTGGGTTAGATGACAGGATAGATAGAAGTAAGACATATCAGCCAACAATTACACTAGATGACGGGATAAGGGGTGGTCACGTTGTGTTAGCACAGCAGGGAAAGGGTTGCATGCTGGGGGGGGGGGGGGGGTGTCACATTCACATCTCATCACCAAATTAATGAAGCAAAAGTGTTGAACTCTCAACAGCACAAAGCGAAACGCGTACCTGGCCTGGCAGAGCAGAGTCAAATGCAGAGCAGTAGTCATGGCGTTAGCTTGTACGCAGACACAGAAAAAAAGCAAGACAAAGACAGAGTACTCAGGTCAAACTTATCTTCAATGCAATACATGACCCCCCTCCAACCAAATCCCCGACTTATCAACTTTTTTAGTCTTACCAATGTGCTTATTATTCTTATGTCTTTATCTGAAATATGGCCATTTTTTAAGTCATTGCTGTGTGCTTAAAGATGAATTCCAGGTCATATATATTTTATACAATACCATTTCTAGTTGTGAAGGTCTCTCCCAAATCAATCAATGCCACATATTGGGGGAGATTTACCAATACTGGAGCGCTCAGAATCTGGATCAGCTGTGCATGGGAGCCAATCAGCTTCTAACTTTGGCTTGTTCAGTTAAGCTTTGACAATAAAACCTGGAAGCTGATTGGTTTCTATGCACAGCTGCACCAGATTTTGCACCTTCCAGTTTTAGTAAATAAGCCCCCATAGTGGATGTAATAAATTAATGGTTATTTTTTTCCCCTTGAATACCGAATATTAAACTTACTGGGCTCAGAGGAGGCGGGGACGGTGGCATACAAGGAGAAGGCCAAAACAAGACGCACCCAGCCGGCTGTGGACAACAAAAACACTATAATAAATCCAGTTGTCAGAGGTACAGAAAGTGAGGTGAATACATACAGAGCATCCGGAAAGTATTCACAGCACTTCACTTTTTCCACATTTTGTTATGTTACGGCCTTATTCCAAAATGGATTAAATTCATTAATTTCCTCAGAGCTCTACAAACAATACCCCATAACAACCGGAAAGAAGAAGTTTGTTTGAAATCTTTGCAAAAATTATTCAAAATAAAAAACAAAAACAATTCCATGTACCACAGGCGCCTCCCACGTACACAAGTACCACAGGCGCCTCCCACGTACACAAGTATCACAGGTGCCTCCCACGTACACAAGTATACTTATGGACACGGGGCGAGCCTGTGAGACTTATGGACACGGGGCGAGCCTGTGAGACTTATGGACACGGGGCGAGCCTGTGAGACTTATGGACACGGGGCGAGCCTGTGAGACTTATGGACACGGGGCGAGCCTGTGAGACTTATGGACACGGGGCGAGCCTGTGAGACTTATGGACACGGGGCGAGCCTGTGAGACTTATGGACACGGGGCGAGCCTGTGAGACTTATGGACACGGGAAGAGCCTGTGAGACTTATGGACACGGGAAGAGCCTGTGAGACTTATGGACACAGGAAGAGCCTGTGAGACTTATGGACACGGGAAGAGCCTGTGAGACTTATGGACACGGGAAGAGCCTGTGAGACTTATGGACACGGGAAGAGCCTGTGAGACTTATGGACACGGGAAGAGCCTGTGAGACTTATGGACACGGGAAGAGCCTGTGAGACTTATGGACACGGGAAGAGCCTGTGAGACTTATGGACACGGGAAGAGCCTGTGATACTTATGGACACGGGAAGAGCCTGTGATACTTATGGACACGGGAAGAGCCTGTGATACTTATGGACACGGGAAGAGCCTGTGATACTTATGGACACGGGAAGAGCCTGTGATACTTATGGACACGGGAAGAGCCTGTGATACTTATGGACACGGGAGGAGCCTGTGATACTTATGTATCACAGGCTCCTCCCATGTACATAAGGTCAATTTTTTCTTCCACATGTTTGCTGTGTCCCCTTCCCCACATAGCTTCTCACAAACTGCAAACAGGACTTCTTATGTCTTTCTTTCTCCAATGTCTTTCTTCTCGTCACTCTTCCATAAAGGTCAGATTTGTGGAGAGACCACTAATAGTTGTCCTGTGGAAAGATTCTCCCCCCTGAGCTGTGGATCTCTGCAGCTCCTCCAGAGTTACCATGGACCTCTAGGCTGCTTCTATGATGAATGCTCTCCTTGCCCGGCCAGTTTAGGTGGACGGCCATGTCTTGGTAGGTTTGCAGTTGAGCCATACTCTTTCCATTTTCCGATGATGGATTGAACAGAAGCTCCGTGAGATCTTCAAAGCTTGGGATACTTTGTTATAACCTAACCCTGCTTTATACTTCTCCACAACTTTATCCCTGACTTGTCTGGTGTGTTCCTTGGCCTTCATAATACTGTTTGTTCACTAAGGTTCTCCAACAAACCTCTGAGGGCTTCAAAGAACAGCTGTATTTATTCTTAAAGTAATTTACACACAGGTGGACTAATTAGGTGACTTATGAAGGCAATTGGTTCCATTAGATTTAAGTTAGGGGGTTTCAGAGTAAAGGGGGCTGAATACAAATTCCCCCCCCCCCCCCACACTTTCACATATTTGTAAAAAATGTTGAACCATTTATCATTTTCCTTCCACTTCACAATTATGTGACACTTTGTGTTGGTCTATCACAGTAAATAACAGGTGAACACAAAAATAAAAATAAAAAATACAATGGCCTCGGCGATGGCAAACCAACTTCAGGGTCTTCTAGTCGTTCTTTTTTATATAGGTGAGGAGTCTTTTGTGAATAGAATAACCTCTTTTAACGAAATGGTATTTTAGAATAAACGCACTAGGCTGATGTGCCCTCCAATGTCTGGCTTCCTTGGTACATCTCTTGCATCACAGTACACTTGTTGATTTTACAAGATTTCTGATTTACCTGACCCACAAAAAAACAGGGACTCCCTTGTCCCAATCACAATAAAGAACACATGCACAAAACTACTACGCATTCCCTTTACACAAAACGGGTTGGTACCTCCGTCCATTAATGTGGCCTTCCGTAGCTTTTTATTTTGGATTCCTTCCGAGATATATATAAAAAAAAAAAAAAAAAGTAATAATAATAATAAATAATAAAATAATAATAATAATAATAATAATAATAATAATAATAATAATAATAATAATAATAATAATAAATAATAATAATAAATAATAAAATACAAATAATTATAATAATAATAATAATAATAATAATTATTATTATTATAATAATAAATAATAATTCCTGTGCAATGCTAAAAAAAAACAAATAAAAAAACACACCACAGTAACCACTTGCCGACCCGCCACAGTGTTTTTTGCTGCAATTTTTTTTAAGTTGATGACAGGGTCTCTTTAAATGCTTCCCACCCGCACCATTGTAAAAATGACAAAAGGGTTGGGAACCCTATCTCTGTTGGAGGACGTCGTATGATAAAAACGGGCAGCACTCCAGCGCAATCTGTCACCCGCTGCGTCCACAGCCAATGACTGATCAGTGTACCGGCCTTCTGCCTTTACCATGTGACCGCTGTAACCAATCACAGAAGATCAAATGACAATTGAAAACCAATGGATGGCTTCCTTTCCTAACAGACCTCTCAGGCTCTGAGGAAAGGGGTGCGCCCCAGAAATGTTAGCCATTCCGCCGCTAAAGGGTACCATTGAATCCTCGGTATCATCAAGTCTTGCTGGCAGGGACCAAGATGACTGGTCTGAATAATTGACAAAGCTGTATTCAAACTCTCGTTTGTGAGTATAAATCACTTGTTTTTACTAAAATAAAAATCTTACGATAATGTACTAGGTCGGTGCGCCCTCCCTCTTCTGTTTTGGCTTCCTTTCCTGCCATTCATTGTATACAATTGTGTTGCTAGCTGTGATTGGTCACAGTGATCACATGGTACAGACTTCAGCCCGCTGTCTGCTGAAAACAGGTCACAGGAGTGGAAAACAAACGGTACTCCTGTGATCCACAGGAGAAGTATAGCCACAACGTGCTTTGGCTTTACTTCTCCTTTAACCGATTCAACGCCGGGGGCACTCTCCCCCCTTCCTGCCCAGGATACATTTTCAGCTTTTAGCGCTCTCACATTTTGAATGACAATTACACATTTGTGTAACATTGTACCCAAACAAAATTTATAATTATTTTTCCCCCCCACAAATAGAGCTTTCTTTTGGTGGTATTTGATCCCTGCTGGGGGTTTTATTGTTTGTGCTACAAATAAATAAAGAACAAGCATTTTGAAAACCAAAAAAAGTTTGTTTCCGTTACAAAAAAACTTTGTAAATAAGTAATTTTTCTCCTTCACTGATGAGGCAATACTGATTGACACTGATAAGGTGGCACTGATCAGGGGGCACTGGCAGGCATCACTGAAGGGCACAGAGTACCATCCCTAATGGGCACTGATTGGCATTCCTAGTGGGCTCCAGTGGGCTTACCTGGTGGCCATCCTCCATGGGTCTGCACTGATAATCAATGCTGATAGTGTAAGGAGAAAAAAAAAGCTGATCACTGTGCCCATGTGTGCCACCTGTCAGTGCCGCCTACCAGTGCACAACAGTGCCACCCATCAATGTCACCAATCAGTGCCTCATCAACACTGCCCATTAGTGTCACCTACTAGTGCTTATCAGTACCGCCCATCAGTGTCACCTACCAGTGCCCATCAGTGCCGCCCATCAGTACCACCTCATCAGTGCCCATCAATAACACCTATAGGTAACACATATCAGTGCCCAACCGGGTTCCACCTTATCAGCGCATATCAATGAAGGAGAAATTACCCGTTTTCAAAAAATGTCCATCTTTTTTGTTTGTTTAGCAAAAAATAAAAAGCTCAGAGGTGATTAAATACCACCAAAAGAAAGCTCTATTTGTGTGAGCAAAAAAATTGATAAAAATGTAATTTGGGTACAGCGTTGTATGACCGCGCAATTGTCATTCAAAGTGCATCAGCGCACAAAGAAAAACGCGTCCCCCCAAATTTTTGGTCTTTCATTTATTTAGCAAAAAAAAAAAAAAAAAACGCAGTGGTGATTAAATACCACTAAAAGAAAAAATGTATTTGTGCGTTTTATTTTTTTTATAAAAAATCTCATATATGTACAGTGTTGTATGGTCACACAATTGTCCTTCAAAGTGTGACTGCGCTGAAAGCTGAAAATTGGCCTGGGCAGGAAGAGGGTAGAAGTGCCCAGTAGGCAAGGGTTTAAAGTGTGTGTATATACATATATATACACACACACACACACACACACACACACACACACACACAGTATATACTCGAGTATAAGCCGAGTTTTTCAGCACATTTTTTTGTGCTGAAAATGCCCCCCTCGGCTTATACTCGAGTCACCTTTTTGTGCCTGATCTCCCGGACTTTGGGGACTCAGTACTAGCCGGCCGTAGGTCATCTGGACCCCAAACACATATAGCACAACTCTTCCTCTACAACTGTTCAAAGTTTGTTGTCTGGGGGACCTACGGCCGGGGAGCAACGATTTTTCAAAGCCGGGCACCTCTTCCATAGACTCCAATGTTAAACTGTCATTTCTCCGGTGACTTTGGGGACCCAGTACTGGCCAGTCGTAGGTCACCTGGACCTCAAACTTGGCACACATATAGCCCAACTCTTCCTCCACAAGTGTGCAACATTTGTTGTCTAGGGGGACCTACGGCTGGGGAGCACCGATTTTTTAAAACCGGGCACCCCTTCCATAGACTCCCATGTTAAACATCAGTCGAGGCATGGGCACAGTGAGGCATGGGCACAGTGAGGCATGGGCACAGTGAGGCATGGGCACAGTGAGGCATGGGCACAGTGAGGCATGCAGATGGACACCCTAGGCTTATACTCGAGTCAATACGTTTTCCCATTTTCTTGTGGTAAAATTAGGTGCCTCGGCTTATATTCGAGTATATACGGTGTATATTATATACACACACACACATACGTGCTTGAAGTGTCAACATTTTCTTATATATATATATTTTTTTTATATTTAGTGCCTCAAATGAATCCATACCTGGTGCCCCTTCCACCAAGGGTACCCCCTTTCCTCGGGGTGATGACGTTTGTTCAGTTCTGCTAATGGAGAAGTCTTGCGGATTACAGAGCGATGCTACAAGCCGCAGGAGAAGCTCAGCATCTACTGTAATTAGT